>NW_013665808.1:502778-505303 GCF_000517525.1 Limulus polyphemus | reverse complement strand
ACTATAGTAGTAATATATACTACTATATATATATATATATATATATATATACAGTAAACAGAAAAGCTATATAATGTAAAAGGCATAATTTTTAAATCGTAATAGAAATCCTATTCTTTACTAGAATACACATTCTTGGTTTCTGCATATTTTTAAATTGTCTGCCATGGAACCAAGGAACACATTTCAATCGTATGCCAGCTATATGTACGTCTAACACCACTAGTGTATGGTTGAGAACGATTTCGCTAATGTACTTTTATAATTAAAAAAAACACACACAAAACTGTCTTAAGGATTTTCAACACGTTTCTCTAGATAGGTTCAATGCCAACCAGAAGATATTCGCTTAAGTAGAAAGAATTATCTGTGTAATAACGTCTTGGTTCACAACCAGAACGATAAAGATGGTAGTATGCAATCATATGCTAGAATGAAGTTGAAAAGTATGTGACATTATATGACATTGAGTTTTAACCTTAGTGTTTTTTGTAACGGTTTATTATTATACTGTTTCAAAATAAGTACCATACTCCTAAATCGCTTTGAAACAAAAGATTCAAAAGTAGGTTTAGGTAACTCGATTAAAATATTAATATGAATGTTATTGATTTTCTCTACATAAACATGTTATTCTGTAAACATCTTCAGCCGTATGCATTTGACTTCTAGTTTCTTCATCAAATTTATTAGTTTTTACCCGGATAAATTTCTCTAAAAACTATAAAACCCTTTACGATTGAAGACATTAATACTTAAAATTAAAAAGCTAATTTTTCTACATTTCAGAACGTTTTGCTTTTACAATCGGCGTGTCTGCTAGACCAATTTATAAGGTTTTGTTGATTGTTAAGATTTTAATGGGAACTGTCCACTGTTATTATAACTTTATGTAGTCAGATATAAAATATTGCAATATGCCAAAACAGGAGCGAAAAATCAATCAATCTCAGGACCTCTACTAAAGTAAGAGATTGTTTGTCTGTTCTAGATAACCGAAGTAAAGACTATATGTATCTAAATATAAGAACAAATCCAGAAAAGCAAAGATTGGATGCTTTCAACAAACTAACTAAATTTACTACATTTTAAGTGCCTGCCTAATGGTACAAGACATTGGTTTGTATGAATAAAACGAAACAAATATTGAACGAACAGAAACCGAATCTAATCACAATACATATCTGCTCCCATCGAAGTCTTTCTAAAACTATTCTATTAGCTTTTAAGATTAGATTAGATTATATATCCAAGGTTTGGGCTTTATGCCTTCTTAGTCCACATGCCTTTCCCTCTTCTTTTACATTTACAAAAATGGGTCGAATTGACAGAAGCTGGTGAGTAAGGCGCACATATAAAAACATAAACAATGAGTTACATAAAAGAATGAACTCCAACAGTGAGAACAGCTATACACATATGAATAACAAAAATAATGCTTCAAGATCAGGAGATGTTAAGCAGCAAAACTCACTCATCAAAATATCGAAATACATAATTATATCAGGAAAATGTATGAGGCAAAGATCCGTGTTTGTGGGGAAAGCATTCCTCTTAATTAGTCAATCACTAATTTCAAATCAGAAACCTAAGTGGAGCGTTAAGCCAAGAAAATTGGCAAGAAACCTTCATAGTCTTAAAAAATGTGTTTTTTTAGGAAAACTCGAAACTTAATCGGTTTCTCTCCAGATGGGCAAGGCGTGACCTAGCGTATCGAGAGTCTAAAGTGCGAGCCATTATGCTGTTGAATATAATTTATACTTTCAGCTATGGGTGCGTTATAAAAGTGAAAACTCATTCCATTATTCGGCTCATGGAGCCGGATATAGCCCGTGTGACGGTAGGTACTGCTGACTGGCTGCCCCCCCCCCTCTGGTCAGTAATTCAAAATTATTTGCGGTTATCCCTAAACCTTGAGTTCTCTGCTTTTGCCATTTTGCCTATGCATTACATAAGGTAGCGTTCAGTTTGAAAATACTAAATGTATTTAGCTAATTATATTACTTCCATGCCAAAGTGCTGCCTTCATCTCATTCGAACCATATTTTCTGGTATGTAATGATACAAAAAATGATGCACTGCAGAAATATTACTTTGTACATTAATTTCAACTAACGCAACATGTCTCTAGAGTTGATTTTTTTTGTATTGTTTATGGATAAGGAGCCTTCACATATCCATTTTACATTGTCTACGTCACATAACATGGAACTTTGGTATAGTGACTGTAAAGAATGAAGATTTTCCTTAAACCCGAAAACTTAATGGTGGATTAGAAAGCCAAAAACTATTATACTCTTTCAATAAGAATTTATGTTCTTATCTTTCTACCTTAAATGTTTCTTTGCAACCCTCTAAATATGTATGCATGTCCTTTGGGAGAACTTTTCAGAATTTTATTAACTTACAGATTTCACGTGCGTATCATTATCTAGCTATAGTTTGTTTTTGTTTGTTTGCTTTTGAATTTCGCCCAAAGCTACACGAGGGCTATCTGCGCTAGCCGTCCCTAATTTAGCAATGTA
>NW_013665808.1:494530-502082 GCF_000517525.1 Limulus polyphemus | reverse complement strand
TTGGGAGTAAATAGTGTGTGTCAGCAGACAAACCATGGATCTGTACTCTCATGTAGATATACTCCCCTTCCAGTGGTTGGGAGTAAATAGTGTGTGTCAGCAGACAAACCATGGATCTGTACTCTCATGTAGATATACTCCCCATCCAGGGGTTGGGAGTAAATAGTGTGTGTCAGCAGACAAACCATGGATCTGTACTCTCATGTAGATATACTCCCCTTTCAGTGGATTGGGAGTAAATAGTGTGTGTCAGCAGACAAACCATGGATCTGTACTCTGATGTAGATATACTCCCCTTTCAGGGGTTGGGAGTAAATAGTGTGTGTCAGCAGACAAACCATGGATCTGTACTCTGTTGTAGATATACTCCCCTTCCAGGGGTTGGGAGTAAATAGTGTGTGTCAGCAGACAAACCATGGATCTGTACTCTGATGTAGATATACAAATAGCATTGTAATGTATGTCCATGTATTATATCAATTACAACATCACATAAAACATTGTATTGTATGTCCACGTATTATATCTATTACTACAATGCATATAACTTTTCAAGCCATGCCTTATTTTAACATATAAAAATCACTTTTAAATAAAATTAACACTATATCTAGCTACCAGTTTGCCCAATAGTACTAGGTGGCCAGTAGGATACATAACGAATTTATTAGGTTTAGTGGTGAAAGGTGATTAGGTCTATATCCATCATGTATGGTAAAGTTTATCAGAATCCTTAGTGACGTATTTTTGTTTAGATTTTTCTGGAAGTAATCTATTGATCTATTTTCAGGTATGTCTGTCTGTTTGCATAATTGTGTAAGAAAGCTGTGCTTATTTATGTAGGAACTCTGTATGATTTGGTGATTTATTGAGTTTCAGGTTGGAATAAACACTTAAGCTTGGTATTTCATAATTAAAATATTGTTTAGGATTGATTGATTGATTGTTTTGAATTTCGCGCCCTAAATTAGGGACGGCTAGCGCAGATAGCCCTCGTGTAGCTTTCAGTGTAAGACTAGAGGGAAGGCAGCTAGTCATCACCACCACCGCCAACTCTTGGGCTACTCTTTTACCAACGAATAGTGGGATTGCCCGTCAAATTATAACGCCACCACGGCTGAAAGGGCGAGCATGTTTGGTGTGACGGGGATTCGATCCCGCGACCCTCAGATTGCGAGTCGAGTGCCCTAACCACCTGGCCATGCCGGGCCCATCTAGCTATAGATAGAAAATGATGTATTACTGAATTACATAGAACAAAAATACCTTCCATTTTTTTTTCCAATGCAATTATTTCACACACACACCAAACAACAACAAAAATGTTCTCTACTATTTGAGTTTTGTTGTACTTCCTTATTGATTAGCTAACCTCAGTGTGTCGTGTATAGTCGTCAGGACAGACAACACAACCTGTTGGATATCCCCTTTCTTATTTTTTCAGCTGTTTTCAAATCTTCATTTGTTTTTCTCCCTGGACATTCGTTAAACATTAAGTGTAATTCATATTTGTTTATTGCAAATTGTATCATGTAAAAATGAACATGAAGTCCAAATTTCGTGGGTACATCTTGCACTATTTTACCATTATTTGTACTTTAGGTTTATTTAACTTCTGGAAACCAGCGTATATTAAGTTTGTTGGTCTGTGACAATAGTGAATTTTTTACCATTAGAGAATAAACTATAAAATATTAACGGACTGCTAAGGGATGGGCGATATCTTTAGAAATTAGGATCTGTTTTTGGCGACTGGATATTTGTTTAATTAAATATGCTTCTAATTTAACGTACAATGTTATATTTCCCTCGTTGTTATATTTTGTAAATCACTTTGAACGCTTTAAAATTTTCCATTTACTTTTTACTTCCAAACATCTTCTTCTAGCCATCTTTCCTTCATTATACTGTGTATTAATCAGCTTTGCTTGCTTATATCCTGCAGTTTGCCTTTATTTTCACTTGCAAACATGAATGATAAGAGAATCAAAGTAAAATATATATTTATTTAATTGGGTTGTCTGGTCTGAGTAACTGTATCTGCAAGCCTGCAATATGACGTTAAAACGTTTCGTTTTCAGATATTCAGTATTTAACATTTCTTTCTCATTCACATACACAAGCAACTAGACACCTGTACATAAATGAATACATACTTTCTACACGATATGATGAGTCTTATTTCAAATTTAAGCTTTGTTTATTTAATAAGAGGTCAATACCAGAAGCACTATTGTATGACCTAGCAAATACGAAAGAGATAAAGATCCCGTAAGTTCTTTAAGTGAGCAACTGCCAACAAAATCACATATTTTTTAAAGTTCTTATAATTCCGTTATAAGTCGATATTCAGCAAATATGTATTTTTCATAAAGTGTGGTAACAGGCAAAGGCCGAAAGATAATAAAATACAATCTTCACAACGAACGACAGACAACATCCAAGTATAATAGCTTTCCAATATAGCTATATAAGAAGTGGATGGTGTTTATAAGATATATACATCTATTTATATATATGTTTGGATGTGTAAGCTATAAAATACATCTATTTCTCGAGGCAAAAGCCGCCAGTTAAGTTAATGCCAGGCTCATGAGCACGTTTTGCTTTCTTATCAAGCAAGTTCGCGTGCTTCCACACACAACTTGTTTCAGCTAACTTCATAAGGTGGAGTAAAGTTGCACATTGTTGGCTCAATTCTTCTTAATTTGTTTCCAACTAGGTCTCATTATCTCGTTCAAGATGTACTAGAAGTTCTGCAGTGAAGTCCTCCTTCGGGCAATGTTCGTCGGGATGACGCAAGCTGGGTTCAATTAGGCTTATTGAAGCAACAATCACGCGGCATGAATAGAATACCATTAGGTCTGGCCCTGGTTCATTTGTGGTATCGTCTACTCTAACTAAAACATGTGTTCATCAACCCTATTTTCTGATGCAATTTCAGATTTGGCTGGAACTTATGAAGAGCTCTAGTAAGTTTTTAATGATGTGCAGAAAGAACAATTGAAGAAGTTACGGTGTACAATGGATCCAACAAAGCAGTTGAAATAAACGTTCAAAATTTAAAAAGTATACTTCCTAACACATTTTTGTTTGGTGCTGTTTTTTGTCATGATTACAAATTTGTCCATAAGTACCAGTCTCTATCGTGCAGTTATGGACTATTTATTGATGAAAGTTTCGTTTTTTTACTTAATCCTAACACATTTTTTGTTTGGTACTGTTTTTTGTCATGATTACAAATTTGTCCATAAGTACCAGTCTCTATCGTGCAGTTATGGGCTATTTATTGATGAAAGTTTCGTTTTTTTACTTAATCCTAACACATTCAAATGTATTTTGTATTGTATTTGATTCTTTTTCTAAAATATTTATCAATATTTATTTTGCAGAATTTGTGGTTATATTATATGTTCAAGTTTAGGTTTAAAATTTAAATTATTTTTGAGAATTCATATTTGTATTAATTATACTGTACAGTTTTAGAGCGAACTTGAGTAAGCCGTATTACGTATTTGATGTAATATTTTTTTATCATTTCCTTCGAGTTCTTAATAAAAAAGGTGCAAAAGTTGTTCACGTTAGATTAATTAAAAGATTGAATTATTTTCTTACGTTTCATTGATAATCTAATATGTTATCTTCGAGTTCACTAGTACTGGGTTTCAAGTACATGTATATAGAGTACGAATTTGTGAAAGTTCGCCACAAGCCATTTCAATCATTTAAAGTAGGCCCGGCATGGCCAGGTGGTTAAGGCACTCGACTCGCAATCTGAGGGTCGCGGGTTCGAATCCCTGTCACACCAAACATGCTCGCCCTTTCAGCCGTGGGGGCGTTATAATGTGACGGTCAATCCCACTATTCGTTGGAAAAAGAGTACCCCAAGAGATGGCGGTGGGTGGTGATGACTAGCTGCCTTCCCTCTAGTCTTACACTGCTAAATTAGGGACGGCTAGCGCAGATAGCCCTCGTGTATCTTTGCGCGAAATTCAAAAACAAAACAAACAAACATTTAAAGTAAGAATATTGCATCTTTTGAATTTCTTATAGATTAACTTAAACTTTTCTCACCACAAGATAAAGTTGAAAGTTAAAAAATTTTATTGATGTGGACTCTTTATTTTCGAATAAAGCTTAGAATATATTTTTTATTTCCCTGCATTTATATTGGCTAATGTTTGATCGCTTTTTTACCAATATATATTCCAATTTTATTGACCTTTTGTAAATAGATTATTTGGGAAAATGTAAGTACGTCTTCTCACTCAGTTTCTTGATTTTTTTTATTGGACCTTTTATTTTATAGCCCCCCAATGGCACAGCGGTATGTCTGTGGATTTATACCGCGAGAAACCGGCTTTAGATACCCGTGGTGGGCAGATCACAGATAGCCCATTGTGTAGCTCTGTGCTTACCTACGAACAAACAACTATATTCTATATATTTTTTCCAGGTAATTTCGTAGGGTAACGTACGTTTTTCAGGTCTTTCTGTTAGCCTATTATGTTATGCTTGGAATCCTGAGGTTTCCTGCTTGCTTAGTTGAAGCTTATAGTTGAAATTAATAAATTGTTTTTGAACTACTAAATATACAAACATAGAATCAAGGTAACGTTTATTGAAAATTTAGAGGTAATAATCAGCACTGATATACTCATGTATACTTAAAGTTTTCGTTATTTCTATTTATAGTAACGTTAGGTTTCGTTCCTATATTACCTTCTTCTTTTTCCTAGTTTCCGATATCTCTAACTGGATATTTAATGGAAACATATTATTTTTTAATTGCTGTAAAATTTCGCTTATTCTCCTGTGATAGGTATATACAGTCAGGAAAACATCGTGATATTTTAATTCTGTAATAATGTTTCTGTAAAACAATTGCTTCCCTTGTTTCTTCTTAACGTGAAATTTGTCAGTGGTCTACGAAGGTGTCTGTTAACACTCTAGATTTAACATCCAGTGAAACCAAACTGGATTATTTATCTACCTTTGAGATGTTTTTGATTTATAGAGGTTATGAAAAATTCTATGAAGGTCGTGAAGTTAATCAAAAACAAAATACACTGATTTCGTAATGATTAAGCATCCGTGAAAGTTTCCAAACACAAGAAAGTTAATGAAAGTCACAATGAGTTCTGGTTTATTTTAATATATCTAGTGAGTGTACATATAACCAACAGTTCCTTACTTCCTATTGAGAGGGAAGGCTAGATAGTGAATTATTATTGGGAGTGGAAAAGACTGACATAATACCAGACAATAGAAGCTGTAAACTTTTATCCTTAAAAATAAGTTTTATTTTACTATTTAGACACAAATCTTTTTACCGTTTAACTTAAATGCCTTAGCTGGAAAATGTATTTGGTTATTCGTTTATATGCAAATACATTTGTATTGGAAACTAGTTTTCATCCTTACCTCAAGCTTATGGAGATTCGTCATCTCACATACACTTTCAAAAGTGTCCCCCAGTGGCACAGCGGCATATCTGCGGACTTACAATGCTACAAACTGGGTTTCGATACTCGTGGTGGGCAAGAGCACAGCTAGCCCATTGTGTAGCTTTGTGCTTACTTACAAACAAACAAACTTTCAAAACTTTCACGCCACAAGTCTTAACGTCAGTTTTTTTTGCAGTTGCGGGTCGTCCTGCAGACATCTGCAAATAGCATTTGAATAACGGCCATCTTTATGGGGTTTTTTTTGGGGGGGGGGTCATTTTATGAGGCTTCTTTAAATACTTGCCATTCTTTTCCAGCACTCAATAATTGTTTTCAGATGGCCAACTCTAACAACATCATTAAAAGCATATTCTTTCATACACATAAGCATAAGAATTAAAAGATACGCTTATGGCATGCTTTGTGTTGAATTATTGTAAGTATACATGCGTGTAAGATAAGTTTTTACACGTACCCCTGTACCTTTTGGAGATATCTAATGAGTACGTTTATCACCTGTAACAGCGGATCAACTTTTACACTTTCAAAGCATGTATTCCAACATATGTTATTTGTAATAACTAAACGTTGTGTGATAAATCAATTTTTACTTTTTATGGCCCAATATGTTTCTCACTTGATCAAAGAGTGGCTTAATGGATTTTTCGATGTGGTATGGCTTTGTTAGTACCTTAACAACATCACCTATTTTAGGTTTACCGTATATTAATTGGGGATTATTACATTTCTATCCTTATTAGTGTATTAACATCGCAGTGTTAGAAAAGCTGCTTAGTTTCAAGATCTCTCCCGATCGTGCATATCAAAACTCGTACATGTTTTGTAATTTGTAGGCGACAATGAAACGTGAAGTCGAATAAAGTATCTTTCTCCCATATATATATATAAGTATACATAGTTAAGCATAATTAATTTTGTTTATTATATTTTATAAATACGTTTTAGTCTAAGCTTATTGAATCTGTATTCTATACACGGCAGGCATGGAGTGAACACATTAATATATACATATGTATATACTTAGGACTACAGATACTGAAAACACATTTCTTTATTTTAATTGAAATAAACAAAGAATTAATTCAAAGCTGAAAATAATTTTATATGGAAAATATTCAACACAAATTACTTGCTATAATAAGTTAATATTTTTCTTTATTTTCAACTATTTGGTCGTCAACTTCAGCTGATATTTGAAGTCGTTCCATAAAATAATTTACTAGCTTTTAATAATTATTGAATAATACTTTACTAAATAAATCCCAATAATCAATAATCACTGTTTTAATACATCAATGCCCCCTTAGAGCTCTTGGCTATGTTTCTGTAGACATAAATGAAATTCAACCTCTGAAAGTCAGAAGTCTCTATAATAGCAGATAATAGCTTTCGCAGTTGTGGCGTGAAAAAGAGAGCCTGTTCCTCATCATCCTAATGGCCTCTATACACACTTGCTTTTAGCTAGAAAACCTTTTACCTACGTTGTTCTCTATGATCGCGGGAGATATATTGTACGGTGCTAGTCTGACAACACAAGCTAGATGCATTTGTGGATTTTCACTTTTACTCCAAGACAGAGTTGCTACGCTAATCGCTAAAAGGTTTGCACTTATTCTAGGCTCCAAAAGGGGTCGATCGTTAATCCACAAATAAATGAAGATACGTCATTGGTCGAGAATAAGACACTTATATATTTCATCATATAAAGTATACATATGCCACTATATCTGCAGCCTTCATACTATAAAAAAAATATATTTCTCAATCAAGCTAAATGATTTTAGAATACCAAAAACCTTAATAATAAAAATAATAATAATTACGTTCTATTTTATTTGTTTGTTTGAAGTTAAGCACAAAGCTACACAATGGGCTATCTGTGCTCTGCCCACCACGGGTATCGAAACCCGGTTTCTAGCGTGGTAAGTCCGCAGACATACCGCTGTGCTACTCGGGGGCAATTACGTTCTGTAGGAGTTAGTTGTGGTATGTGTCCTAAATGAAATATTTTGGGAGACTGACAATTTAAAATAAGTATATAAAGAGTTGGTTGTTTGTAATTAAGCACAAAGCTACACAATGGG
>NW_013665808.1:483381-494509 GCF_000517525.1 Limulus polyphemus | reverse complement strand
GCGTGGTAAGTCCGCAGACATACCGCTGTGCTACTCGGGGGCAATTACGTTCTGTAGGAGTTAGTTGTGGTACGTGTCCTAAATGAAATATTTTGGGAGACTGACAATTTAAAATAAGTATATAAATAGTTGGTTGTTTGTAATTAAGCACAAAGCTCAAGAATGGGCTGTCTGTGCTCTGCCCACCACGGGTATCGAAACCCGGATTCTAGCGTTGTAAGTCCGCAGACATACAGCTGTGCCACTGAGGGGACATATAAAGGGAAATTAGGAGTCTTATGAAATATATATATATACTGTTGCTCATATCGTAATCCTAATATTTCCAACGTCTTATACCCACTGAACTATAGTTAATATCTAGAAATTGTACAGTGTAATCCTACCCAATTATTTTATTTATTGACCGAACATATCAACCTACAACTTTTCTTTTATTAGTTTTTCTATCAGTGACACATAATTAAAAATGTGTATCCAACATTTCCCTCCTTTCCCCTGACGATACTTATGAATTTGGTTCTTATTTCAATCTCACCTTGTTGCTCTTATATTTTATCTGAAGCTGACATAGAAATCATATATTTTGTCTTTTTTCTCGTACACCTGACAACACCCTGGCACATTGTTACGTTAGTGCAACTGTGCAATATATCCCCTTTTACAACCCGAACCGAATGTGTGTGTGTGTGGGTGAGAGAGAGAGAGAGTGAGTACATGGTAACTTTTTTCTTTTATTTTATGATGTACATAAATTACAGTCTCGTCTTGGCTAAGTGGCTATTTCGAGTAGATATATCTAAGTGTAGAAAGACATTAAAAACATACATTCATTGTACCATCACTCTTTAAGAATAATATGCACAGCTCAGCATCTTAGTTTACGACTATTAATAAATACAGAATCTCTTTTCTTAATGTATTGTTTTCAACTGTTAAATCCGTGTAGCTCTGTAAGTTCTGGCAGTTGTATTCTCCCTGCTATTTTATATTGCGCCCATGACTCTTCTCTCTGACCACTGAATCATTTTGCTCTTTATTTTATTATCCATGTTACTTAGGTACGCATGACTCTACTCTCTGACCACTGAATCCTTTTGCTCTTTATTTTATTATCCATGTTACTTAGGTACGCATGACTCTCACTTTCTTATTTCTCTTTTCATTTGGCGTCTTAATCTGCTTCCATTGACTCTACTCTTTAGCTATTATATTCTATCTCTGCTAATCTGTCTTCCCCATCACTGTCTTCTCTGCTCACATTATCTGCTAGTCATGACTCTACTGTCTGCCTGCTATATTTTCTCTGCTGCTGAAGCTTCTACCCATATACTTTACTCTCTAATTACCGTTTTTGGTCCTTTGCCACTTAATATGTCTGTGTTTTTCCTGCATCTAAATCTTCTATCCATGACTTTACTCTCTAATTACCGTTTTTGGTCCTTTGCTACTTAATATGTCTGTGTTTTTCCTGCATCTAAATCTTCTATCCATGACTTTATTCTCTAACTATCGTTTTTCTCTTTTGCCACTTAATATGCTATTAATCTGTCTTCCAACTGGGCTGTTATTGCCTCAACTTTTCTTTTACTCTAGAGTGTTAATACTCCTCAGCCGCTGTTATGCTCCTCCATTTTTTTATTTATTTTTTTGGCAATGAAAATGTAGTTTAGTTGATAGGACTAATCCTTTGGGTAAACAAATATGTACACTTATTTGAGGATAACTGACAACAGGTTTTTGTAAAACTGACAACGTCAATATTATCACAAAGTACCAGATTTTACAAAGAGCATTCTAGCTCCAAGTTCATAGCATTCTACTTACACTGTCTTCTTTTCTCTTCGATCTGATAACACACGTGAACTGGAACCTATCTACCGTCCTCACATGATAGTGATAGTTAAATTTGTCCTCTCAAGCAATTTTTTATAAAGATAGATTGCATTCCATTTCTCCATCCTGGCACCAAGCAATATGCATATGTGTATGTGTGTGCAGTTAAGCTTGTCTTCCAGACGTGGGTAATGAATGATAAGTGTGTACTTATCGGAAAGCGGTCATCACGTGCAGAAAAAAATCAACAGTTTTGATAAAATTATGTCTCTTTCAATCTAATATGATAATTAAAGTTCGACTCTGGCTCTTTTTTGTTATCCTAGCTGCCTAATCAGCTAAAGGAAATTTGACCCTTACCTTATAGTTAAACAACCAAAGTGCAGAGTACGTTTTAGCAGCAACTATAGGGAATGTAGTGTTCAACAGCCCACTGTGAACTCTTAGGCTGCTCTTGTCTGACCGAATAGCGGGAATTGACATTCATTCTTATAACACATTTACTGACACAAAGTGCGAGGTGCAGTTGTGAGGCAACAGGGTGCAAACCACGGATTGTCGGATCTATAGTCCAACACGTTTAGGCCCGACATGGCCAGGTGGTTAGGGATCTCGACTCGCAATCGAATCCCCGTCCCACCAAACATGTTCGCCCTTTCAGCCGTGGGGGCGTTATAGTGTTACGGTCAATCCCACTATTCGTTGGTAAAATAATAGTCCAATAGTTGGCGGTGGGTTGTGATGACTAACTGCCTACTCTCTAATCTTTCACTGTAAAATTAGGGACGGCTAGCGTAGCCCTCGTGTAGCTTTGCGCGAAATTCAAAATAAACAAACAAACAAACCGACACGCTAACTAGTAAGCGTCGTCCGACCCCATTTTTATTGAATGCTTAGCTATGATAACACTTTCATAGTGCATTGAGTGGAACTCTTAGGTTCACTGTTATTTCCCTGGAATAATTGGATAGAAGCCGCAGAATAACTGAAGGTTCGTCAGAAAATGTTTTATGGAGCAAAATCCTAATCCTCTTAACTCCAAGTGAGTTTGAAGCAAAGTAAGAGACTGGATACAATGTATCACACATTGGAACCATCTTTATTTCCAACACTCATAAACAAACATCAACGTTTTTAAGGGCAAGTGTATATTGACAGGTTTACTGAAGTTCTTTAAAGCTAATCAATACATATTTCAACGTCCAAATTCATTTTACTTGAGAAAAACATGAAACATGGCATTATATAAGACAGGCAGCAATGCCATTCTTCTCAAGTCGCAGACGCCACCCACTAGTAAAGAAATGATTTTGTGTCCCTGGGGTATTACTTGATTTTATTTGAAAGTAAAAAAAAAATATATCATTATTGCTTTTATGCAGTATGCCCTATGTTATAGCAATCTTTCCCGAGCAAGTACATGTAATACCCTAATTGATTGACTTTCACCGAGGATATATACAACCTGTATCATTGACAAATTATATGACCAAATCAAAATTAAATACAGAAAAAAACAAAACAATAAACAATAAAGAAAGAGTAAGAATTGTTTCTTTAGCATGCTATCCTAATTTATCCAACAAAAATTGGCAACCTATGAAAAATAAAAGAAATATAAACGTCTCCCTACAAATCCCACAACAAAATAGATGAAAGGTTTAACAGAGGAAAAGACAAAACAAAGAACGACCAAAATCAATGCTTCATTGCAATCCCCTGTGCTTGTGGAAACGTCTACATTGGACATACTAAAATATCTCTACAAATTAAGCTGAAAGAACACAAAAACCATTGGAGGAAAGGTGAATTGGAAAAAAATCGGCCATTGACAATCACATGATGGACTCGACTCACCAGATAAGTTGGTTAGGTGCCAAAATCATCTCTTAATCAAAACATAATAAAGAACGTAGCATCAGAGAAACAATTAAACCTAACAAGAGAAAAGGCATGACACTGAACAACGACGAAGGCACTAAAATATAATAAGGAACATAACATCAGAGAAACAATTAAAACTAACAAGAGAAAAGGCATGACACTGAACAAAGACGAAGGCACTAAATTAAATATACCATGGAAAATTTCTGTTCTACCTAGAAAATAATTAAAACATTTTTGGTGGCGTTATCAATAGCTTAGGCCGAGTTTGAATTATAACCGTTTCACCGACTTGGAATTTCCTGGTGAAAAGAAGTTGTACCTTCGAAACATGTTAAATAAATATTCTATACATGTACTTTTGGCATCCAAGTTTTAATTGCTTTCCTGTAATCTTTATTTAATTAGCAATTTTTTGCTAGTTCTCTTAGTGAGTTTATTCATGCAATAAACAACATTGAACAAAAACTAGTTGCTAAGCTTATTAATATAAATAAGTTTCTATAATTAAAGGACAAGTTGCTGGTATCCTTTCATCATAACCCAATTAAGGACATTAAAGAGCTTCTTCATAACTAGCTTTATGAAAACAATTAACAGCATATCCTTTCATCATAACCCAATTAAGGACATTAAAGAGCTTCTTCATAAACATTAAAGAGCTTCTTCATAACTAGCTTTATGAAAACAATTAACAGCATATCCTTTCATCATAACCCAATTAAGGACATTAAAGAGCTTCTTCATAACTAGTTTTATGAAAACCATTAACAGCCCATTGAAATAATTCGTCATGCAAGTTTACAGTTTGACGCCCCCCACTTCACTTATTGTAACTTTCATATCTACTACACCGCTACCAACAGAATTCATCTCGATATAAAAATTACGATCCCAATTATTTTTGGTTTACTTTAGGCTTCTTAGTTGCTACATCATGTTGAAGTACAAGAATCGAAAGAACAACGTAAACTTGAATTCTTCAAAATGCGATGTTGAACAGATTTTTTAAAATGAAATTGCATGTTGCTTATTATCCATACAGATTGTGGTTAATTGGGAGTCCTCAGATTAACAATTTGTAGTAGCATAAGTAATTTGATAACATTAACGAGTTTCTTGAAAAGGTCAACAACAAATCCTATAATCATGAGCAATTTAAGAATATTAACTAGTTTTATGAAAACCATTAACAGCATATCCTTTCATCATAACCCAATTAAGGACATTAAAGAGCTTCTTCATAACCAGTTTTATGAAAACTAGTAACAGCATATCCTTCCATCATAACCCAATTAAGGACATTAAAGAGCTTCTTCATAACTAGCTTTATGAAAACAATTAACAACATATCCTTTCATCATAACCCAATTAAGGTGAGTAACAGTGCAGCAGCCACGAAATTTACAACGAACAGAAAAAACAAAAGGTGAGCAGGTAGCTTCTATAACTAAATATTTTAATATATGTAGCAATGTAGGAGTTTGGAAAGAACAGAAAATAAGAATATAATACACTTGTATGATGATATATAACATATATATTTTCTAAATTCAAACTAAAATTCAACCTCACAGAAGAAACGTTTGAGCAACTTGTTTAAAAAATACAGTATTGAATTCTCAGCTCATGCTGGACACATTCGTATTGAAGAAATAGTTTATTTTATTTATTTTTCCTGTATAGCTTGTTTTATTTAGTGTTGCTTTCTCTCTGCAAGATAAAGTTAAGTTTGGGGGATAAATTGCCTAGAGGCCATGTGTTTTTGGATCACTAAATTACTAGTCTTCGTAAAGGTATTTACAAAAAAAAACATCTATGTGCTTCATCTAATAAAACATTTACCATAAACTGTGCAAGACCGACTATCCCCCTCCCCCTAAAGTACATAATAATCACAAGTGGGAGGGAGAGGGATAAAATAATGTTCAACATCGCCCATAAACAATTTAGCAATAATACAGAAACAAAGGGTCTACCTGACATATCATTTACTGGTGAAAGTAATCTTATGTAATCACCTCTTTCACCGACAATCTGGGTAATTTTTCTCACTCACTGATAATTCCTGGTAATAAACAAAGTCAAAAGCTTGTGATACCTTGAGTTAGGCTGCAGACATTAAATAAACGACGTCATATCAAGAATTATTTTAGACGTGGAGAGCAAGTAGAAATAATGTTCATCAACAACAACCACGTGCAACTGGCTCGAGCAGTCACCTCAGTTATCGATAGCACCATTAGCGACAGCTGGTGGTACACAGGAACATAAGTAGGCTCGTATACGACGGTATGATTAAAACTAGATTACCTCGATGGAAAGGGGGAGGAATACGAGGTTGTATTTACGTCAATGGATAATTGCATCTTTTGTATTTCTCGAAAACTGTTCTACGGAATATCTAATATGATCACAAGTGCTTTTTTGCTTTTTAGAGAAATTATGGTCGGAAACATGAAAAAATTGAATAAATACTAAACAGAGTATGAGAGAAAATATTAGAGATATGACTCATTTCCTTAAACTTTCTATACAACCGAATTTTAACTGCTTTTCTCGTCAAAACGTCATCAGATTGAGTTTTCTACCTAAAATAAAATGCCTCAATTTCTTGCATTTGTAAATATAAATAATAGTGAGAGATCCATGCTATTTTGTGTTGTTATAAACCGTTTGTTATAAGATTAAGAACTTAATTCTAGACATTAAAACATTTTAATATAATTAGCCAGAATTTTAATGAGATGCCTTTACATAAATAAAGTATCATACGTATGAAATAACAAAATATACATCATTATTTTCGTATACATTCGTTACGGTATGTTCATCAACGAATAAGTTTAGTACTGAAAATAATACTGCGGTTCTTTAAAACTGGTGGTTAGGGCGTTCTACTCGCAACCTGCGAGATGTGGGATCAAAACTTGTCATAGAACAAAACTTAAAAGCGTTTATGCAGAGTCTTAATAATTAATTTAAAGTAAATGAAAATCTTCTGATTATTGCTTTTAATTATACCTACTCAAGATATCCCTTTTAGTAAGATATTGTTTGTTTGTTTGTTTGAATTTGTCGCAAAGCTACTCGAGAGCTATCTGAGCTAGCCATTCCTAATTTAGCAGTGGTAGACTACCAACCCTTGGGCTTCTATTTTACCAACAGATAGTAGGACTAACCGTCACAATATAACACTCCCACAGTTGAAAGGGCGAACATATTCGTTGAAGGGGATTCGAACCTGCGACCCGCAGATTCTGAGTTAAAAATTAATACCATTTCTATTGTTTTATTTAAAATGGCCTCGTGGTTAGGGTTATATTTTCAGAAAATTTCGAATAACACATTGGCTTAACAATATTGTTTATGCTACGTTTAAGTTTTTTTTTTTTTACTATAATTAGCGCAGTTATTTCTTTAACTGAGATTAACCTAAATATTCGGACAAATTTCTGTTAATTCTCAAATTACCTACTTGTTTTTTATATCATTTATTACAGGTAGAGTCCACATATTACATCATATTGAATGATTTATGTTTCTGCCTGTTACGACACTCCTTATAAAGAATCCCCCCCCCCAAAAAAAAATTGTATGGAATCACTAATTTGCTGTTTAAAATGGATAGAAAACCCAACAGTAATTAATGGGATTAATTACAATATAGGTGGAATTTTTATCTAAATTTGTGTATCCATGTATTATTAGGAGATTTTTAATCAACAAAATCGTGGACCCATACGAAATTTGATGCACAAATAGTGTAGAAAAAATGTGTTTACGAAAAAGTACATATGGATCCCGTCGTTAATTATAAGATTAAAAGAGACACTAGTAGTAGTTCTACGTTAAACACTGGTGAGTAAGATTGCAAAAAATAACCTAACCTAAAAAAATATATATATAAAAGCTGACGTTAGAAACTTCCGATAAATAGATAAACACATTAAGACTAAGTTGTATCTAAATCCGGTAGGGGTCGTGTGCTAAATTCAGCCCTAAATACTACACTTTCTATAACAGTATCCGGTCATGAAAACAGTCCACCGTTTCATATGTTGTGTAAGGATTGTTTGTTGTTTTTGTGTTGTTTTTTTTTAATTTCGCTACACGAGGGGTATCTGCGCTAGCCGTCCCTAATTTAGCAGTGTAAGACGAGAGGGAAGGCAGCTAGTCATCACCACCCACCGCCAACTCTTGGGCTACTCTTTTACCAACGAATAGTGGGATTTACCGTCACATGTTTGGTATGACGGGGATTTGAACCCGCGACCCTCAGATTGCGAGTCGAGCGCCCTAACCACCTGGCCATGCCGGCCCTTGTGTAAGGAGGACTGTGCTATGGCATGGAACATAAATATTTCGAAATTATTGTTATTCGTGATTGTTTTTTTTTCTTTTAATCAGGTACATATTTGTTTGTTTTTAATAATGCACAAAGATACACAAGGGCTATTTGTGCTCTGCTCACCACGGGTATCGAAACCCGGTTTCTAGCGTTGTAAGTCCGCAGACATACCGCTGTGATACTGAGGGGGGCTGATCAGGTACAGCAAATAGGTGAACTGTGAATGACGTTTGGCGTTTCCATACAGAAACTAAGCTTGAAAGAGCCAGAACTTGTCGATATCTCATCCTTATTTAAATGTTTCTCCCAGTTGATTAAGAGTATCTGATCTTCATTTTCAGTAACAGTTTATTCTTTAATTAAATACAGTTTTATTTCGTTTACTATTTCACTGCGTGATGGGATTTTTTTTTTGGGCGGGAGGGGGCTTCATTACTCACCCAAACAAAACATTTTCGATTATCCAGGTTAAATGAGTTAATTTGTGTATTAAAATTTACTTGCTGACCTTCAAAAGCAAGGGGATTTGGTAAGCCACTATGTTTCATTGACTTGCTAATTTTGGTTGTACATAAAAATCCTATTTATAGCACCTCAACGATTGTTTGTTTTTAAGTTAAGCACAAAGCTACACAATGGGCTATCTGTGCTCTGCCCACCACGGGTATCGAAACCCGGATTCTAGCGTTGTAAGTCCGCAGACATGCCGCTGTGCTACTGGGGGGGGGGAACATCTCAACGAAGTTACGTATTTATTTTGTCCATACGTTTGTATATGGAATTAGCAACTTTAACATGATCGGAAATTTATACTTTACTTGACGACAAATATCTATTTCTAAGAAAGTCCATCACATCCTGTATTTAAAACTATGTGATAAACACCTCAGACACTTCTCCTAGTCACATATTCACCACTATGTTCATCCCCTCAAACATCTCATACATCCTGTACTATACGTCATTCCTCTCAAATACGTCATTTAATCACGTATTCTCAACAATACGCTTGCCCTCTCAGACAGATTACTAGATTCTGATATGTATTAATACCTTCAGATACTCCATATCGTCACGTATTCACTACTATAAGCTTATGCCTCCAGACTATTTTCACTATAACATGTTTATCATCCCATAATATAAAACTTTGATATGGTAAAATTCAACATAACTTAATTGTTATTTTATTTTCTGTGGGCTGTCTGTGTTAAACCCACCACAGGTATTGAAACTCGATTTTTAGTGTTATATTCCTTCTGGTTTATCGCTCAGCCATTGGGATGGGGAGGTTTTTTGTTGTTGTTGTTGTCTTTTCAAGTACATTACGTTTCAGGCAGAAAGCCTTTTACACGTGAAACTGACTAACCGCCTGACAAAACATGAATATTTTTAACGGCCTCTAGTGTATCCAAAATAGATATTGAATCAAGAAATATTAAAAACAAATGAACAATTGTAAATAATAATAATAAAAACATAACTGAAAATTATTCAAACAAAATATAATTTTGAACGAAAATGAATAAATATAACTGAAAAAACACATTAAGTTATATAGTCGAAAGTTTTACGCTCATGCCCTGTGGTTTACTATCAAGACGATAAATTAATTTATGCTCGTTCTATTCTCTTTTACTTTTTAATTTTAGATAAAAGCAAAAACTGGTTATTCTAAAATATCCGATTGAATGTGTAGGTTGTTTTATGGGCTTATACATGTCCTTATTTTTTTAATACTGCTAATGTGTTCTACAAGAATACGCCTTGTTTCTCCTCCATAAAATTGTTTATGACATAAGCAGATTGAAGTACACGTAAATGATTACTTAGTACCAAAGATGTAATTAGGTCCAACAAATAGTTGTTTTAGTGTCAGTATAAGAACACGTTTTGGAACGGAAACGATTAACAGATCGTATACCTGGAGGATTTTTAGAGGTAGGCGAAATATAACGTGAATAAACGTATACCAATGAATTTCGTAGATTTCTTTCCATGTCTACAGGATGTGATAGATTTCTTTGGTAACATGGTGCCAATCGTAGGGTTGTCCTGTAAAACGTTAACATGTTTATATATGTTATGTGCCACATTGAATTCAATGTTTTAGGTGGTAGGTAAGTATAAAGGTTATGAGCTTTTCTCCTTTAGCCGATTTATTTTTGCGTTGAAGGGCCTTGTTAGCAATTGCTGCTGACTTTATTTTTACGGTCATAGATTATTGAGAATTGGAGTTTTTTTTTACGCAATTTTTATTAACAAAGTCACACTATAAACGGCATAATCGCACGAACAGAGATTTAGGAATATCTTTTTTTTTCTTGATAAAAAAAAAGAGTGACTAGAGCACTTGTCTGGGAAGAAGTGTCAGAAGACAAGAAGGAATAATTCGTACAGATGGTGTTATAATATAGTCTAGAAGATTGAAAATCAGCTTCATTGGACAACTACACGCAGAAACGATAGACCTACAGGGATTATCAGATTTATAGATCCTAGGAAGGATGTAGAATAGAGAAATCCTTGATTCATCAACAATGAGTTCTTTAGCAGCAGTAGGTAAGGTAGCAGCCAACGTCTATCAACTCGTTAATGGTGTGTATTACAGTCGTTTGTTATACTTCAAGAGATCCTTGTTTAACTCTGTATAGTACTCTTAGTCAGATAATGATGAACAAGTCTTTTCGCCCTACTTCTCCGTCACTTCCTTTCTCAGCAGGTTTGATAATGACATCATTTCCTTCTTGTAGGTACTCAGGTGCTTTTGTTTCTTCGTTTGTCAAGTTGTTTATGGGCAGACGAAGAAACGTTTGTTTGATTTACTTCACTTTGAAAAATTTCAACAAAATATTCTGAAATGTGAAAAAGAAGAGACCGAGAATAAATTAATTTATCATCTCGGTCGCCTCAAACCACAGGGCATGAATGTTTTTGTGTTTTTTTTTTAAGTTCGCGCACAGCTACACGAGGGCTATCGGCGCTAGCCGTTTCTAATCTATCAGTGTAAGACTAGAGGGAAGGCAGCTAATCATCTCCACCCACCGCCAACTCTTG
>NW_013665808.1:478159-482435 GCF_000517525.1 Limulus polyphemus | reverse complement strand
CGCCCTCACGGCTGAAAGTGCGAGCATGTATGATGGGACGGAGATTTGAACCCTCATACTGGGAGTCGAGCGCCCTAACCACCTGGCCATGCTGGGCACGAATGAAAGGTTTTCATTTTCATAACTTTAAGTGTGTTTTTCAGTTATATTCACGTTCATTCATTTTCATTCATCTAACTTGTTGTTTGAATATTTTTCGGTTATATTTTTCTATTTTCATTTAATTTTACTTGATTTACATTTATATTTAAATTTTTTTTTGGAAAGACTAGAAGCCGTTAAAATATTCATATTCCATCCAATATTGACCTATTCACCTGAAGAAGGGCTTCCATCCGAAGTGTGGTGTACGTGATAAATAAAATAAAAATTATTTTATAAACATTTTACATGCTTTATCAAACAGAAAGTCTTAGCAATTATGTTAAGTCAATTTCAAGGGAAGGTCACTAATTATCGTGTGATTTAAGCTCTGTATTATTGCAGGATTTTGCATGCAAGCCTAGTTACAAAAGAAATACAAAATGTGTAAGAATTGTGGAGTCGATATAAATTTCTTGTTAGTTTGTAGTAAAAGCTGTTTATCGCCTTGTTGAATTGTGTAGTGTTGTTCTTTCGCTGGCAACAACTTGTTTTAAGATAAGAGTTTCCTACTGAAAAATCTATAATTACAAGAAAATATCATTTGAGCATGTGTAGAACGCAACAGTATGTCGATACAAGCAGTTCACGAGAAAAGAGAACAACGCGCAAAATTACATCAATTTGATGTGACGTGTATTGATCCTTTCGAAACAAATGATGTGTCACGATACCAGCTCTCGCGGTCGAATAGTTCGTGACTTTAAAACTTGCACGCATTCGTGCTGAATTAACGAACAATACCAGACACTCAAGCTTGAAACACATGAACCAGGAAAATTTATTAATAAAGTTTTGTCTGCATGTACAATTCTTGGTGTATTGGTGGATAAGAGGGGAAAGACGAATAATTACATCTTGGCTGCCTTCAATATCTGTACACGACGTCAACACAAAAGGGCCTAATCAGCTAGTGAATTCGTCATTATGTGCTCATCATCTTCTGCTAGGTGCTTCTAGTATTAGACTCATCAAGTTTTAATTAAATTATCACCCTAGGGCACGAAATAATTACAGACATATCCACCGCTGTGTAAGGAAAAGCAGGTTTGAAGTAAAGCATGATGCAGGAAGCGATGAAGGATGACAGCTTCTAGATTGTCTGGACATGATCCTTTGAAAGAATAGTAATCTGAAAAGGTTTACTAATGTATATATCTCTGCCGTTTTTGAGCAATAATTACTTTTCGTGCTTGGACAGAAGCAGCTTTTTGGTTCTGGTTGTTTCTACTATACAAACCCGTAGCCAGGGTTGATTTATTTTTTCAGTATGATGAGGCAGGGGTTAACTTCATAAGAGGGGAGGTAAAAATCTTTTAAAAACTAACGAAATGTATCTAAACTGTTAACTTCTCATAAAAGTAGCATATGTTGGGTATTAACACAAATAAAGAGCAAATGAATGTTAACCTATTTTACGGTCAATTTTATTTACTCACTGCAATTCAATATTCTTGTGAATATCGTGAGAGAAAAAAATCCATTAAGAAATATAAAGAGCTTAAGGAGCACTGCTAACACAAAACTTTGTTCTACTCTTACAGGGTTAATTACAAAATCATAAATAATATTCAACGTTAAACTGGTACACAATTAAAAACATTTTATTTAGGCCTATCTATGGGCTTCAAAAACTATACAACGTTGAATATTATTTATGATTTTAATTTTATACACAAGTGCCAAAATACTATAATTAGGGTTAATTACTTTCTAAATAATGCATAATATTAGGAATTCATTATTTTTTTGAGGGGACAAAAACAATTTCGGATAGGGCCAAAATCCCCTTCCCTCCATGACAACAAGCTGGATTTTTGAATTATGTTGTCATCATATATTACTGACGTTAAGAATATAAACAAGAATGTTTCGTTGAATTTTCATTCAAGGCTTTGTATTGGTGAAAGATCAGAAAACATAACACATTAATAGGACATATATATTTTCTACAATATAAACTGTTTATAGAATATAGAGGTATCTGAATTGTCATTGGAAAGTTTTGTTGACGCCTTAGTGATTTAGTAACATTTAAACGAAGTAAGGAACAAGGTATTGTAGCATCTATACATAATCGTTAACATTTTATTGAAAAATTAATATGAGTATGAATAGTCAGTTGGGGCAAAAGATAGGAAAAGTTTGAAATAAGGAGTGTGAGTAATTGACTTTTGGTGTACCATTTCATTTGCGAATAGCTGTAGAAAATGAAATATTATTTATTAAGCTAAATACTTTACATTTTTGTTAACTCATCGTTTACAGTTACTAGCTTTAAAGATGGCGCATGAGCATTATGTTTGATGCAAAGTTTCATTCAATTGCTACACTTTAATAAATGTAGTGTTTCTTCTAAGCTATTTTACAGTGCCATCTAGTGGCAAATATAAATTAATCAATCCATATAGGTTTTTATGACCACGCGCTGTCTCATTACAGCTTCATTAAATTCATATGATTATCTCATAAGCACCATTTTTTACAATTAACATTGATTTAAATTGATTTATTGTTTTCATAACTTCAGCTAAAAACAACGTGAAGTATCAATCAGTTTTTTAATGTATTGTTTATTCTGGGAGACGATTTAATCAGTTTTATATTATTTCTTAATGTCTATCACTATCAAAGTTTAAAAGTCATACAAACGTCTAAACCAAACTTATACCTAGAGCTTACAAATAATTACTCGTAAGATTAAAATTTAAACCTTATTTTAGAACATAAATATTTTTCTAAAAATTCTATCATTAGATATTTGATTTGTTTTCCATTATGATATAATGCTTTTATTCAGAAAAAACTGCTCTATTTTTTTTTTCCCACAAACACAACTTCAACAAAAATGTTATAAAAACTTTATTCTTTAATTAAATTTTATTTTGGATTGCAAGTTATCAAAAACAAAGTCTTAATAATAGGGAATATATTATATCACAGTTTCTGTTATTATACAGTTATAACAACCTTCGGTGCGAAACATGAAAATTTTGGTAAAATTCCAGTTGAACAAAATAAAACACTTTCATAGTATTTCATGATATTAGTTAAAACATGATCCATTCATGAAAACTTTATTGATAAATACTGGTTCGAATCCGTATGTTAAAACAAATTCAACGCAACAAAATATACTAAAATATTATGTTAGGCCTATTATATTTTTGACACTACAATCCTAATCTAGTCCCTTACGGATTTTCACGAATTAGAAGAATTTTTAATAATGATATTTCAACTACATTATATTCGTCATATCTATTGCCGACGACGCATTTCGCTTAATCCAGAGCTCTTCATGGCCGCTGGGATGTAACGAACATAGTAATGGTCGAAACACTATTTATATACATATATATTTTATACAACAACAGTTCTTAAGGTGTGAACGCCCTTTAGAAGTTGGCGAAGCATGATATAATTAATTATATTTGTCATAAGACTCTTCTAGTTCTTGAAAATGCGTAAGGAACTAGATTAGGAATGTAGTGTTAAAAATGTAATAGGCCTAACATAATGTCTTATGGCAAGTATAATTAATTATATCACGTTTTGCCAGCTTCTAAAGGGCGTTAACATCTTAACAACTGTTGTTCTAACAAAATATCCTGCTTAGCTTGAAAAAAACAGAAAAAAACTAAATATTTTAAACATCTTACAAAGAAACATTTTGAAAAAAATCTCGCTAAGGGATCGCTGGAGAATGTAAACATTACATACAATTAAAAGCTACAACGCTAAAATAATTATATAATAAATAATTTACTAAAACAGGGATCAGCCCTATAAAGGCCCTATGTATTTCGGTGTTCTTACGCCACCATCTTCAGGCTGGTCCCTGGTATTAATAAATAATTTATTGTGTAATTATTTTAGCATTTACTCCTTTTAATTGTGTGAGTGTATATATATAAAAATATTGCACAAGTGCCGTTTTAAACTATTTAACGTAAACATTATTTTCAGATTGGGTCTTTCGTTTTGTTTTCATTTATGAATTAGGCGGCGCGTGTTATATATGAGATATTTATGAATTTCCCCAACCAGACTGTGATAAAAGATTGTTTGTAAGACATTAATGTTATTGACTCGTATTATTAAAGCCTGGCACATCTTAATTCATGCATATAGT
>NW_013665808.1:467510-478138 GCF_000517525.1 Limulus polyphemus | reverse complement strand
CGGTGGGTGGTGATGACTAGCTGCCTTCCCTCTAGTCTTACACTGCTAAATTAGGGACGGCTAGCGCAGATAGCCCTCGTGTAGCTTTGCGCGAAATTCCAAAACAAACAAACAAACCTGTTTTTAATAAATAATTTATTGTGTAATTATTTTAGCATTTACTCCTTTTAATTGTGTGAGTGTATATATATAAAAATATTGCACAAGTGCCGTTTTAAACTATTTAACGTAAACATTATTTTCAGATTAGGTCTTTCGTTTTGTTTTCATTTATGAATTAGGCGGCGCGTGTTATATATGAGATATTTATGAATTTCCCCAACAGACTGTGATAAAAGATTTGTTTGTAAGACATTAATGTTATTGACTCGTATTATTAAAGCCTGACACATCTTAATCATGCATATGACATATATAATAAGTATTTGTCCAAATATAACTTGAGTTACTTCAACGTAAACACCAACGGTAAAACTTGAGATAAACACCAGAGGTAAAGCAAGATCAACACGAAAGTAAACATTAAGCTCAATTATACATATGTGCAAACGTGATGACGTGATCCTTTTTCATTGTTGTTCCTTTCAAAGACAAATATACAAACTTGGTTAGAATAGGATACAACTTGACTTTACAGTTAGTTCTCTGATAGTCGTTTATGTGTTCAGCGATATTTCTATTGTTTTGTTGATCCTACGTAAGTAATTTATATAAAAATCTATTTATATTTATCATAAACAAATGGAAAGTGGAACTTTTCTTTGTTCCATTGGAAATATAATTCAAGACAATGTTATTCTGATGGAGGCAAGCTAACTTAGATAAATTCAGTTTTTTATCCAAAACATAACTTAGTTTCATATCGTGGTATAAAAGTAAGTTTGATACTTATAAGAGAGCAAAATTCATGATTATTCTTATTTATGCAATATAGAAATCACTTCTTAATTGTCATAAAATCACCGATAATCAGTTTTACTTAATAATTCACGCATAGTCTCTTTCCCAATCATAAACATTTCTCTCACAAATAAGACAGCTTCATAAACATTTACCTTGACGTCAAAGAATGGGCATCTAATCCATAGGCGCATTTGGTATTATATTTACATTTCAAGTTAATTTAGAGATATGCCTTTTTTATTGATTAATTGATTGAAAAACTTTTACAATGCACATTGTGGATTATGATCCATAAAATTTACTCAAATGTGGATCATACATAATAAAGCCTCTCTCCATGGCTCAACAATAAATCTGAGGGTTTATGACGCTAAATATCGGGTTTTGATGGTCGCAATGGGCAGAGAACGGATAGCCTATAGTGTGCTTAACAGCTACAAAACGAACATTTATAAATCATTAGTGACACGGTGAATGCCCGTCATGTGACGGGAAATAATGATTGATTTTTATTCTCAAAATTATATCAAAATAAATGTTTTATGAACATGTTTTTAAAAATTAATCATAATCTAGTAACAATACATGTATAGAGGATAACTATCCTATTTCTAGTAACAACATCATTTATGTATATTTGGTCATCTCCTTTAAGTATTGCTTGATTAGCATTTTGACTTCTATATATTATGTTCGAATGTTCTCTTTAATAAATCCTTTTAGATTGAAACGTGCGAAAGAAATGATTCTCAAAGAAATATTCCAACTTGGTCAACTGTATGACCTTGCAGGTTATTGATTTTGTGATGGTAACGGCAGTGAATTTTATTGTGAATTTCGGAGTCTTCTCTTTGGACTGTCTTCTTGGTTTTGGCTTTATTAGCCTGCTGAGCTGAAGAAGCGCGCTTTAATTTGGGCATTTTCAAAATTGAAATGTGCTGCGGGTAAAACATACAGGTTATTAATAGAGTTGTAAGCGAGGGTTCGAACTGCGTCACTGTGTCTCCTTAACAACCAAACAAACGTAACGGAGAATTTCAGTCAATGATTATGATTTTTGTGCGCTAGCAATACCAAGCATAGAGCGTGTGTATACCGGATTCAATTTTATTACTCATCACGATCTCTACTAACTTACCCTCAAATCTAATTATATGCCCAATGTAGAGCATCGTTTGCTTTATATATACCTTTAAACGTAGTAAAGTTTGTATTCCTGATGTATCCACCCACTAAAGCGTCATTATGAATTTCCTGTGATGAAAGAAGTTTTAATACGTTTTAACATGTGACAATGGTCATCTTACTTATTTGTCGTTTGCTGTCATGTTTAATATTTAAGATCCTTAACAAAACACTAAGCTCAATCAAAAAACAAAACCAACGGTTTTACTTAATCAGGTTATGCTCTGAGAAGGTAAAGTACGATCCTATGTTTTCTGCAGTCACATATAGACAAATAGATCTTACATGAAATGTAACTTAGCTTGCTCTTTTTTTTTCTCTTTTTTTTACAATTAGAAGTCGAATTTTTAAAATAGCATATAAAATTCCCCAATAAAGCTAAAAAATTATTGTTTAAGGGATTTACGTACAAGAATTAAGAGAGATAAATTTTACTAATTATTTCAAACTTAAGTAATCCAAAAACCATCGGCCTGACGAGGCTTTAGTGTTTGTCGTGCCTGTCTACGGACCGAAGACTCCAAGGTTCGAGATGTGATGCTGCTAAACACATGCACTGCCCTTTCAGCTGTGGGATCATTATAAAAATAACGGTCAATCCAGTTAAACACATGCACTGCCCTTTCAGCTGTGGGATCATTATAAAAATAACGGTCAATCCAGTTAAACACATGCACTGCCCTCTCAGCTGTGGGATCATTATAAAAATAACAGTCAATCTAGTTAAATACATGCACTGCCCTTTCAGCTGTGGGATCATTATAAAAATAACAGTCAATCCAGTTAAACACATACACTGCCCTTTCAGCTGTGGGATCATTATAAAACATAAAAATAACAGTCAATCCAGTTACTTAGTTCAAAGAATTGAACAAAACACTTGTGGCGGCGGGTGCTACTAGGTGGCTGCCCTCCCTCTGGTCAGTAGTTCAAAATGAGGGACGGCTACACCTGAACCATAGGTGTCTCTGACTTTTAACCCACGTTCCTATCATAATGCCTATAGCAACAACGTATAATTTTAATAAACTTGTCTATATAAACATTGCATTGAATTTTAAGAAATCATGAAATACTACTTACTCTTTGTATGTGTGTGTACTACTACCAGTTGACTAGCTTACTAGTTTGTTAAGCCTAAGTCCTTCAAAAAATTGTTTTTTTTTGAGTAAATACTGTGTAAAAAGAATTATTCGTTTTTTTCATTCTTCTTAAAAACGGAACTCAAAACTGAATTATATTCAACCTAAGTCTCAATTATTTAAGCTTTTCACAATCGAGTAAGTTATTGAATATTTTAAATAGCGTTCATCAAATGAGTGTACGCTCAACAAGAGCTCCTAAGGAAATAATTCAGCAAAGTCGTAATTAAACGACAGTAAATTTCTGCTTTTCAAAACTGTACACTAATACTTCATAGTTTTGCTTCTTGGTATCTTTCTAACCGTGGCTAAATATTACAAAATGTCAACCAGGGGTGTGATTAAATTTTCTAGCCAAAACGAAGAGATATATTATTCTGAGAAAATCTTATATCAACGACCAGTTACTTGTCGAGGCGGTAAAATTGTTCCCTTATTGTATTAGTTTGCCTTATTTAATATTCTACATCATATAACATTTCCTAAAAGTTATACAAGCCATACTTAAATAAACCAAAATGAATATACACCTGTTAACTACCAAGCATTCTAAAATTTCATTGTGAAATTGTAGGCACTAGACGGGAACGTAATATATTCAGATGTTAAAAAAAATAGTATCTAAATTTGTATAACATTTAGTTGACTAGACTCTCTATCTTTGGCATGTTTAACATGTTGCACACTTGTTGTGTATTAATATATTTTTGTGGTCAGTTTGAAAAAGTAACTTAAATGATTCTCAGATTACCTACTTTTTATATCATTCACTACCATTGGGTCGACATATTGCATATCAATAATGTTATATGTTTGACTGTTACAACACTGGTGCTCTGATATGACCTTTTGGTTAGGGTGCTCGACTCCGCAACTGTGGACCATGGGTTTGAGTCTCGTCACTGTACACGCTCTTCTAACAGTGGGAAAGGGGGAGACAATAATGTGAGGTCAATCTCGCTTTTCGTTGGAAAAGGAATAGCCCAAGAGCTGACTCTCTAGTCTGTCACTTCTAAATTAGGGCATTTGAGTAGCTCTGGATACAACACTGGATAAAAGCAACTATCCAAATAAGCCTAGATTAAGTCATTTCTACCCATTTTCTATGTAAAATATGCTGGGAACCCCAGCAGTAATTGATGGAAGTAACTGTAGTATTTGTGGTGCAATTCTTGTTAAATTTTGACGGTGTGTATTTGAAACACTGTAACGATTGCACCTTTTTTACTTCTTTGAATAAACTGATTTTACATTATTTACAGCTTATTTAATAAAGGTGGTGAATATTAAACTAACTGTAGTATTTGTGGTACAATACGTGTTAAATTTTGATGGTGTGTATATGAAACACTCTGTAACGATTGCGCCTTTTTTATTTCTTTGAATGAAATTATTTTACAGCTTATTTAGTAAAGGTGGTGAATATTGAAAATCTAGATTTATGGAAAGCCAGAATTTTCTTGTCCCACGATGAATTCTGATTCCTCTCAAATACCAAACAAACCCAATTGCTTGGGTCATTGTTTTGTGACACGAAATTATTTTTGGTTATCTTCAAGAGTCGAATTGCTATTTTTCTTCTGATTCGTCGAAAAAAATAGATATAAAATAATGATATTGAATATGAGTAGAGAAGTGAGAACAAACATTATTTAACATATAAATTTGTTTGTTTGTTTGTTTGTAATTAAGCACTAAGCTACACAATGGGCTATCTGTGCTCTGCTCACCAAGGGTATCGAAACCCGGATTCTAGCGTTTTAAGTCGCAGATATACCGCTGTGCCACAGGGGGCAACATATAAATAGAAAACTGTTTAGTTTGATCTTCAAATGTAATGATGAAGAGTAGAGTTCTCTTCTATTCACTCAACTGAGATAAAGAGAATTTTGTTGAACTTAACATCATTCATCAGACAGTCACTAATTCTTAAGAAGATTTGTTTGTTTGTTGTTAAGCGCAAAGATACACAATGGGCTCTCTGTGCTGTGCCCACCACTTGTATCAAACCCAGATTTCTTAGCGTTATTAGCCCTCAAGCTTACGGTTGGGTTACCAGAGCTGCTTGAAAAGAAGGTAAATACAATTTATTGCCAGCTTGACATTAGTAATAACGACATTGTTCTTGGTTGTTCATTCAAATATTTCATTTTGTTCGTAATTTATATAAGGTAACGTTTCTAACCAATTTGTTACTCATGTAGTAATAAAAAAGAACCGTTCTTATAATGTTTGTTTGTTTGTTTTGAATTTCGCGCAAAGCTTCACGAGGGCTATCTGTGCTAGCCGTCCCTAATTTAGCAGTGTAAGACTAGAGGGAAGGCAGTTAGTCATCACCACCCACCGCCAACTCTTGGGCTACTCTTTTACCACCGAATAGTGGGATTAACCGTCACATTATAACGCCCCCACGGCTGAAAAGGCGAGCATGTTTAGCGGGAAAGGGATTCGAACCCGCGACCCTCAGATTGCGAGTCGAGCGCCCTAACCACTTGGCCATGCCGGGCCTTCTTATAATGAAAATACCATTAAGATCTGTACCTACCTATATCGTAATGTGACATGCCCAAATGAAAGCATACAAAAGGTACATTTTTACACGGAAAGTCTATGAAAAGGTGAGAAGAGTGGGGGAAAAACCATTGCAAGAGGAGTATTTTAGCAATATGAGAATGAAGAGTCATATTGAATATGCATGGACACAGTTCTGTAGAACTTTATCAGGACAACACGTGAATCACAGATAAAACTGATGTGACAGTTTTGTTTTTCAAGAAGAGATATTTAGTTTTCCTTGTAGATTTAATTACTAATTGTGTCGGCAATAAAAGTCCATTTTTCCACTACATTATCTCATATACAACTACATATTATCGAATCATTCAAACTGATAAATAAATATCTTGACTGAGTACGTGTTAACTGTATACCATTAAAAGACAAATTCAAATTTATATAGCTTATTATCCACATTCTTCCTATTTTATTGTGATTCTTTCTTAAAAGATAATCTTTTCATTGTTTTGGTTTTAAGCTTTTATAAATTAAAATATGTGTTTTGCTCGTTCAAAAGCCTGTATATGAAATTCCTACATATAAAATAGTTCAATTACCTTTTAATATTAGATATAAAGCACACTTCACTGATTGAGAATACATGGTAGCGACTAATAAAGCAATAAATTAATTTGACAACATACTTTAAGAAGGTTTGTGTGGTTTTGAATTTCGTGCAAGGCTACGCAAAGGCTATTTGCGCTAGTCGTCCCCAATCTAACAGTGAAACACTAGAGGGAAGGCAGCTAGTCATCACCATCAACGCCAACTTTTGGGCTACTCTTTTACCAACGAATAGTGGGATTAACATTATAACCCCCACGGCTAAAGGGCAAGCATCTTTGGTGGGACGGGATTCGAACCCGCGACCCGCAGATTGTGAGTCACGTTTTAAAGTTCAACTCTATACAACAGACTTTGTTACACAGACACGTAAAGAGCAAAGGTAAAGTTAAAATCCTTCACATATCATTAGTTCGTGTATTAAAAAAGAAATAGACACTCAGTACCAATTCCAGGAAAATGTAATTTAGAATACTTTAACAAAACCTACATTATGAAAAATTATGCAAAATATACCCTTGAAGTACAAGATGATATTGTTCACTTGCAATGTGATAACAAAATAACAATTACAACACACATAACATAATGTTTGTCCATTGTCTAATGTGGTGATAAATTTGGAACACAGTTATAAGTTGACTTTTGAATTTAAGCTTTGGGACTAGTCCCTGGGGTCTTAGAGCCATGTCAAAGACAAGAGTCAACACGCCTTCACTATATTGGAAGTTTGTAATTCTTTTCAATTCTTTGTTCTACAAAGGTTGAGTACGTTCTATTTAAATTATTTTAAATATTCGAATTATCAAATGACGTGACAAACACAGCGGGTATAAAATCGCAATGGAATAGAACTACACTTTGATATTGTTTGTCATTCTCAGGTAGTGTGGTGCCACTTGAGAAGGGTATGCTGCAACCCTTTTTCATACACTCAACTCATAAAGTTGTGTTCAGATTGGATATTAAGAATTTAGGAATTTGAAACAACTTGGGGTTCCAGGACCATCCAAAAAAAGAGATATCTAACAACTCGTGTTTCAGCCATGGTAAGCAAAATTCAGGGCCTTGTAACACTAAAGCCAATGATACAAGCTGTCCACGTGCTCCAGGCAACAGGTGCAACATAATAAAGAAGGATTTCTATCTGGAAACGAGGCCAACACGGAATGAGTTTGCCAAGATTAGGCTTCAAGTCGTGCACCCAGTTCAACCGTTGCATACCTCAAACAGTTGGTGAATGAAACGGATATTAACGCTATTCCATACAAAGACATAATAACCAAGTCGCCGAATGCAACGCTTGTGGATTTCTGTGCAATCGAACTGTTAAAACAGGTACTGAGAAACCATCGTCCTCATGTACAAGATGGATTATAGAAAACAATCAGGGAGGAGTGGTGTACTTTGGAGATGATATTCTTACGATGTAACCTTTTGAATGGAAACTACGCTTTAGGGCTATTATCAAGACGTATGGTCGTCAGATAGAGTACGACCTGATGTGGCGACATGGAGTGTAACGGTAACGACGTAGTGAAGCTCCAAATTCGTTTTAATATAACGCGCTCAACTCTCTTCTTTGCTGCAGGAATGAAAAGTAATCAGATTCATGACTGACAACTTAACAATCGTAAGCTCAACTTACATAGTGCTTAATCAGGCCAATCTCTTTTGAACTTATTGTTAACTTTTTCGGTATCCGGACACTAATCACAACGTGACTTTCATTTTCAAAGTTTAATATAATGCTATCTTAAATATTGATCCAGACGAAGAAGGGTGGAAAATTAGAAGGCAGATGATTTTTCAAACGTTGATCTTGCGTTTAAAGTATAGGGTTGTCTGACATGAGCTGATTGGGAAAAAAAAATCATCGCCAACATCTACTTTATTTGTGACGTAAAATTATTTCTACATTATTAATATATTCGCTAACCATCAGGTTTGTTAAAAGAACAAACTTATTTGACATTTTAGTAAAGAGTTTCTACGACTATAAAATCGAAGCTGCCTTACGTAGGCTGATCTCATATGACGTACTAATTATGTTTGTAAAGAAGGCTTCTGGGCTTCTACATATAGCCCATGTAAGGAGATGCACATATAGGGCTTTCAGAATAAGACTATAATAAAACAATTTGGAGCAATAGGCACTCGACAAATCGGATTTCAAGGATGAGACCTATGTTGATGTACTGGACAACCATGAGTCCAGTAACGTACATGAACAAATCTGCATTTTTAGGTGGTTCAAACTGCGATACTGGACATCTCTTATAAGCTTGTACCGTCAATGGCGTCTTGCAGTGGATCAGCGGTAGGTTTATGGACTTGCAACGTTAAAATTGGGGGTTCGCTTCCCTGCGGTAGACAGAGCACTGTAACCCATTAACTAGCTCATTCACTTATTAATTCTTTTAGTTTTAATTAATGTTAAAATCTGGCTTAGTTGGTTCAAAAATCTTAAAATGTCGGAAACAGATTCTTCCATATATCGATAAAAATTCATTGTACACTATTACCTTATTTTCTTTGAAAGCTTTTCTCTAAAATACTATTTTTTTCAAATTTCTTTATAGTTGTTTTAGTTTTCAATATATAAAGTGGGATCTGTAAATAGATGTCAAACTAAGTAATAGTGAGGGTTAATCACTCTTTATAAGAACTATATTATCCTTGGAACTACTTTCTTCGTTGTTATTGTACTCAGTATGTGACCTACCTTTCATTTTCCATCCTCATGTGCTTCTGAAGAGGATGGCAAGAACGGGCCAATCTTGGAAACTTTCCACCGCCCTCCACTGTAAGTACCAACATATTTAATTAAACAGATCAAAAACACAAAAGCAACATTTGGGATCTTGTCAGGTATTTGGTCGAATATGATTACTATGGTTCCAGTCTCTTTTATCACTCCTTTAGAGGTGTAGCTGGAGACTTTTGACTTTGGAGCCTTCGTCAACTTAAATTCTTGTTTATTATCTTATTAATGGTACCAGGTTTTATGCTCAGCTACATCATAATAGTTTCTAAGGTCGGTATTTACCTGTCGTACTCGCAGCCTTTATATCACTTGATGGGTACAGACGTTACTTTGAATTAACTTGGAATACAATTATCCTAAACGCTCTGCTACATGAGTCTGCAGTCTTCCATGGAGAAGACTCCTTTAGCTCCGAATCGTGTAATATCTCGTTATATCTTTTTTTCGAAAAGCACTAAGACAGTAACTAGGGCCATTACAACATTGTACTGTCAAAACCTTGGGAGTATTCCATGGCCAAATAAATATGTTGCCAGTGGTGCTACAAATTGTCAATACATTACCACAAGCAAATAATCATTATAAATTGCAATTAGTCCTCTGAGGGTTATCATCTTCGCCACGATTATTTCTTTCGAAAGATGATCATCAGCAGTGACTTCATTTTCTTTGGAACTGTTTTCACCGAAAGTATCATAGTCACCAAGTAAATATTTTTTGAACTGTTTTCATTCTAGGCTTATCCCAGATTAGTTATGTCTTCCTCGTCTTCCATTTAATTCGTATTCTTTAATTATTGTTTTTCTAAAATGTTTCGTCTGTTGGAAGATGTATAGTTTCATTTTACCAGGACAGCTATATGAGATATTTACCATCAAGTGTTCTAATAATTCGTGTTTTACATGTGAATCGTATGGAAAAAGAAACTGCTACGTGCAATCAATGATTGAAATTTACATTAAATCCTGTTAATAAAGATATATATACTAGCTTAATTACCTGTTCCCTGCACAGATATTCAAATCATTTGAAATAGGTATTTAAACAAAAAATTTCTTTTAAGATTGTTTGTTTTAAATTTTACGCAAAGCTACACGAGGGCTATCTGCGCTAGCCGTCCCTAATTTAGCAGTGTAAGACTAGAGGGAAGGCAGCTAGTCATCACCACCCACCGCCAACTCTTGGGCTACTCTTTTACCAACGAATAGTGGGATTGTCCGTCACATTATAACGCCCCCACGGCTGAAAGGGCGAGCATGTTTGGTGTAATGGGGATTTGAACTCGCGACCCACAGATTGCGAGTCGAGCGCTCTAACCACCTGGCCATGCCGGGCCTTACATTAAAGTCACTAGGAGAATATTACTAGATTATGATATCAGAATTCAGTGTTTAATAAAATAAGTTGCAAAATATTTTTAGATTAAACCAATTGTGTATATCATAAATGCTATACTATATTTACTTTTTGGCTTTTATTTATTTTGTAAACAACAACAACAACAAAAAACA
>NW_013665808.1:458708-466529 GCF_000517525.1 Limulus polyphemus | reverse complement strand
AGAAAAAATCCTAACCGAACTGGCCCTTCAAGAATTTGTATTTGTAATTGTCGACATTATTGCAAAGGATATGACCAAAGCAACATTCCAAACGGTGAGAATCGCAGAGCCCTCTAACATTAACATTAGTAATTACAAATAATAGCGAACAGCCAACTCTATCGTTGGCTGAGCCGGTGATAACTGTTCCACATATCCAAAATAGATTAAATACAAAATATGGTGTTAGATTGTGGAGTGCTTTGAACTCGGCTGCTCCATATAATGCCATTACCACATAGATTATGTATTATAATCTGTGTACAAAGATGAAACATGGCCAACTGCATGGTGAATAGACTATCCAAATATATCATAGGAGAAAACATAGTAGGTGAATGTACTGCTAGGGACCGACGATCAGTTTTCACCACCTCCAATCCTGCTTAACCATTCAAAGACAACAAGGAGCTCCAACACTGAGAGCAGAAAAATTCTACATTTCCATTTATTATCTTGTAGAGATGACAATATAAAATCCAGGCCCAGTAAATATATTAAGCATAGGCTTGAGCCAAGACCAAGGAAGAGGACAATCATTGGTGGAGACGTAGGAGTGAGAGAAGTTATATTACAGCAGAAGCCAGTCAGGGGAAACCTGTCAGAATCTGAACAAAGTCAAAAATATAATGAAATGGGATTATGAGAAAAGCAAAAAATTGATGAAAGTCCTGAACAGCATCTTCTCAGAGTTCAGCAACTAGCAACCAGACACTACCTCAAATGTGCTCTTCAATTTTCTGAAAAGTATAACATCTCTACAGATTGTAAAAATAAATTTTCTATGTTTTACTTTCTTATGAGTATTTTGTAATTTCATTTATCATGAGTATTTCTCTCTTCTTTTGTTTAAGCTTATTTTTTATTGTATTGTACGTATGTATGTATGTTTACGTTGTGGATTTGTATGCTTGCTTTTCGATGCCTATTCATTTGGCCTTGAATTACATGAGCTTGAATGTTTATTGCTTAATTTGCACTAGTACTTCTTTTTATTTTGTTTATTTTGGCTTTATACTCACATGAGGTTACTTTTTCTTTATATTTAGGATTTGTTTATATTTTATTTTAAAACTTATAAATCTTATAAGTTTATGTATATGAATTTCAATGTATCCGTATTCTGTTTAATTTCAACCGGTGAGATTATATATGCAGTTTGTGTTGCTTGCATGCATGTATACATTTCGATATAATTTATTTCTTTGCGTTAAGGTAAGTAATATGTGTATCTTGATCTCATTTACATCGGTTTCAGTTATTAGGTTTTTTTAACTTGGCTTGCTTTAGTACGTACAAATATATACACATGGCAAATAGATTAAAATTTTACATGGTTTGAAATCAGCTCTAGTATGTGCTCAAGAGGAAGAAAGGAACAACTATTATATCTAGGCAATAAGCTTTACTCTTCTATAACAAGCTATTTATAGAACTTTGTTTTATTCTTATAAATATACTATTGCTAAAAAACAACCTTTATCTTAGTATTATCAAACCTTTCTAGCTGTTACCAATCTAGACTGTCTCTGTCTTCGTGCTAATCCTTTAGCCCTTGGTAGCCATCAAATTGAGAAGACAAAGAAGCAATGAATAGTAGTTTATTTTCTGATTGGTATAAGCAGGTGTTATTGTCACAAAGTTGACTTGGCAGATGGCATCTGACCTAACATTATTTAATCATGTTTCAACTTCTGTGCAATTCAGTCTATTCTCTATATCTAAATCCTGAAGATGAGTTATAACCATTTTTCAATCTATGCAAAAACGAAAGTTTAATATTCATTGAATTCAGTCATGTAGCTAAGCTCAATTTCACTTTCATTGCATTACGATTTTTATACACTTCTATATCAATTTAAGATACCCTTTGTTGTTTGTGAAATTCTAGTGTCTGTCGATTTAATTACACTTTTCTTTCACTATCACACACACAAAGCCAATAACCACACCTGCCATATGTTCTAATGTTTATTATTACTTTCTCATTCCGTTTTTCTTTGGTGCGGATCTCGTGTGTAATTGAACATATTAAATTGGATAGACGATTATGCTGGCTTATACAAGTTTCTTTTTTGTCAATGATGGTTTATAAACTTATTTCAAAACACTTTCAAAACGGAAAATAAAAATTAATAATCCTGCCTTTCGAGTGAAATTTGTTTTTTCATTAAACAAAGCTTCATAACTCCAGTTTGTTTTTATTACGATCTTGGTTAAGCAACACCAATAAATTCAAGTTTTATCATCTACAATTCAGTAGATTAATTACGTCTCGGAATTAATACACATTCTAAACTTAAACACAGGATGTTAAATGAAGAAAGCCATCTTGTAGTTTCTCTTAAGATTTGGAGTTTATTGAGATAGTTTTGGTTTGATTAGTTTGAAATTTTGCGCAAACCTACACAAGGGTTATCTGCGCTAGCTGTCCATAATTTAACAGTGATAGGCTAGAGGGTTTGTTTGTTTGTTTTGTAGTTATGCACAAAGCTACACAATGGGCTATCTGTGCTCTGCCCACCACGGATATCAAAACCCGGTTTCTAGTATTGTAAGTCCGCAGAGATACCGCTGTGCCACTGGGGGACAGGCTAGAGGGAAGGCAGATATTCAACACCACACACCGCCAACTCTTGGACTACTCTTTGACCAACGAAAAATAGGATTGGCCATCACGTTATAACGCCCCCACGGTTGAAGGTGCTAGAATATTCAGTAATAGGGATTCGAATCCGCGACCCTCAAACTGCGAGTAGAGCCCCTTTAACCACAAACTATGCCAGGCCTTATTGGGCAAATTTCAAATATTGACAACGCATTGAATAAATGACAGCAAAATATTTTATTATGCTATGATTAGAAGTGAATCCGAAGCAGTGCGTTATTGATTTATAAGTAAAGTCTGATTAACTAAACAAGAAAACGAAAATAAAACTCTCTTAAACTTTGCATTAATCAAACGTTTTTCAGAGCTCATTCGAATGCGATTAAATAGGTGAACGTTTTTTCTTAACTATCCATGGTTTAATTTGAATACCCGTGTTTCATCTGTAAGTGTGCTGCGGGTAAGTAATGCCTGTTAGACATTTGCATTATACCACAGTTTTTAAAAATATATTAAATCAAGTAAATTAAACATAGTAAAATACGTTACCATATTAATTAAAACTGAATTATAAGTATTTTCTAACTGATTATACAATAGGATAAAAATAAGTCATCGAATTTAATATTGATATAATCTGTATATAATCTGGAGTAGATTCAGAACGTCGTACCCCAACGACAACAAAAGATATGTGATTATATTTTTTGAACAAATGAATGAAAGATCGCATTTAATTTTTTGCACATACTTACATATTCTCTCCCTTATACCACAAAATATATCTAAGAGCTATCAAATTAAGCTCATCTGAAAATCCGAAACCTTTATATAGCACTTACGATGACAAATTTTGCTGTACGATGATGATACACAAACAATATAAATAATACATTTACATAGTCAATTTTTACATAGTCTCATATTAATTGTGTGCGTATACAACCTTATTAACCAGAATGTTTATTCGTTTGTTTGTAATTAAGCACAAAGCTACACAATGGGCTATGTGTGCTCTGCCCACCACGTGTATCGAAACCCGGATTCTAAAGTTGTAAGTCCGCAGACATACCGTTGTGCCACAGGGAGGCTGAACCAGAAAGATCATAAACTTTTTTATATGTCTTCTACTATGACGAATAAATCCTACCATAGCAGTTTTCACGGTTGTATGTTCTGTAGATTTGTCATAATTTCAGGTGATATATTTGACATTTAAGGTTGTGAAGAATCAACATTACGATACAAAAAATTTTACCGTTTTAAACGACTTCGTTTAATCCTGAGAAAACAAACAATTTTCAAAATGTTAAGAATGCATTCTCATTTATAAAGAAGTTTGAACTATAATCAAAACTCTTATTGAAACTGTACAGTATACAATATGACTGAACTTCATGCCTTTATTAATTAATGTTAGTTTGCTCACATACGATGGCTAAGCGATAAATTTGTGGACTGGCAACGCTAAAGTTTGGGGTGTTATGGGCACAACGTAGATAACCCTTTAAGCAGCTTTGTGCTTAAACAAAACAGAAATGGTATTTAGTTAGATGAACTGCAAACAGGATAACCGAATCCACTGTAAATTTGAATCTTTAATTTATTAAAAATACTTATACTGGAAACAAGAATTATAATGGATTGTTATTGTTGTTTTATCACAAACCTACATAATGGCTAATCTGCGCTCTGTCCACCGCGGGGCATGGAACCCCGGATTTTGGCATTGTAAATCCGTAAGATTACCACTGATCCACGGGGTTTGTTTATTTGTTTGTTTTTAAGCACAAAGCTATACAATGGGCTATCTATGCTGTGCCAACCACGAGTACCAAAACCTGGTTTTTAGTGGTGTGAATCCATAAACGACCCTCAAGAAGGCGAGGCACACTCTAATAAAGGGTCTTACGCCAATCCCCAAATTACATATAAAAGCTTGTTGCACAGTTTATGGGAAGCAAGTTCAGACAATACTGCAAAGCTTTCTTGATTATGATGTTTATTAATAAAGCGCAATGTAACAGTTTCAAAGAAGCTTCAATGAATGTAAAACGTGTAAAATGCTAAACATTTTTTTATTTCTATTACTGAATACTTAAGATTACGCTTGCCGGTCGTCAGACTATTTTACATCTGCAAAACAAGTACTAAAAGTTCAAAAAAGAACTTGAATTGCAAGCTGGAAATACAAAGCTGACAGTGTTTGATAACTTGATTTAACTCAGGTTTATATAAATCCTGATAAATCCAAAGTCAAGAACAGGTTGTGCCAGAAACAAAATGTATTAATATACATACATATACATACGTTTTTGAAAGAAATATATCTTGAAATAAGACGAAAAGAACAAAACAATAGTCACTCATAAACAATATTAAAGTAGTACGGCTTCCAATTTCATGTTTGTTTGATTTTCATATGTTTTTCTTTATTTTATTTTTACTTATTGCTTATCAGACAAGATAATTACTATTAATGTCAATAAATACTGTAATCTTGCGTTTTGATGTGCCAGCACAGTACACTGTCTGCGTAGTTTTTACGTCTAGCACCCAGAGTAATAAGTCGATAAAATCGTATTTCAGATATCAAGTGAATATTTTGAAACATTTGGAACTAAGATTGCTGTTTTGAAAGGTTTTTATTCCCCAAACGGCGTCCCACGCTGCAATAAAATATACACTCTACCTGGTCGAGATCTTTCATCGATCTTTTCCAAATTGAGTTAGAGCAAGAATGGTTCACAAAACACATGTTCTAGGATAAAGTTAAAGTTTTTGTTGTTTTGGATTTTTCTTAAACATATATTTACTGAATGTCAAGAGACAACTAAAAGTGTTTGCTACCACGAAGATATTTTATCTTATCTGAAGCGAGTTATTTTTTTATTTCGAAAACAAGAGATCAACGTCTACATGATTGTTTTTTATTGTCTCTTGACATTATCAGAATAATATGTATAAATAAATATATATATATATACAAACAATGGTTTAAAAAGAATAGACAGATATATAGATAGTAGTAACATTGCGTACTTTAAATATGCATATGTTTATTACCAACTACTGAAAACAAAAATTCAAAATGTTTGTATAAGTTGCACAAACATATTATAAGAACTATACCATATTTTGTTGCGTTTTGATTGTTACGAACCCATAACTTATCGCCATCTAGTTACCATTTTTAATATTAAAACCTTAACGTTAAGAATCGCATCCTCTGTCTGCATATATTAAAAGCCGTTAATAGCTGAATATATAACGCCAATAAATAACCAGAAAAACATGATAGAAAGTAATATCCCCATCTTCCTTTACTTATCACATTTTCTCAGGAGAATTATCAATTTGTTTAAAGTGTTTTATTTCAGAACAATATAGTTTTTGAAGAAAACCTTCATTAAGCAATATATTTTACTTCCACTTTATGTCCATCAGACTTACAAAAAAAAATCTGGAGTTCAATTATCTGTGGTGGAGAGATAGCTCATTGTGTAACTTGGCGCTGAGAAAACAAAACCCACTTTACAGTAATATATATTTGTGTTTATATCGTAAAGTATCTCATGACCAAAACATATACATGAACATACGTTCTTTATCTACACATTTTGTATATGCATGTAGCAGTACTTTGAGAATACGTTTGTTTTATACAATGGGCTGTGTGCTATGTGGCTATCTTAGAGATCGAACCCTGATTTTTGGCGTTATAAAATTTCCAGGTAACTAATGAGCATAAAGTAATTAGAAATGTAACAGTCCAAAAAATTAAAACGAAATATTGAGTTTCTTAGTCATTTAGACAGTCTCATATGCTTTTTTTTCTTGCAAAATATTAGCAATTTTCAAACATTAAACCATCTGTTACTTTGAGGCAAGTGTCTGTTTATGTGTAGTTGCTGACAATGTTATACAACGGCTGTGACTTGACTACATAAATACCTTTTTTGTGTGTGCTCAAAATTAAATCCACTCATGCTATTTTCCAGTTGTTTAACAACGCTTTTATATTTCAAAAACCATAATTTTTGGCAAGGAAGTTTTTATGCAAAGTAATAAAATTTCAATATAGAGAAGTTAATATCATTGTTAATATAAAGACACCAATTAAACGACACCAAAATTGTTAATAACGTTCTTCTGATAATAAAAAATGTCTGACACAGCTTTATATCTATGGTACAGCTTCGAATATATTTAAAAATAATTTTATTCTCAAGATATGGTTCAGGTACACATAGGTAATTTTCTTTAACTACACAGGTCTACGAATTTAAACTTCATAAAAGTTGTTTTGGTTTAAATAACGGATTTTCCATAATTCAGTTACGCAGATTCCGGAAATAATATCCATTTTTTTTTTCTATCACGTAAGGATTTTTACAAATCGGGAAGAAAGGCACCTCTTACTGAGATCAAATTGTTATTTCATTTACCACAATGAGCATTTTTTATTATTATGTTTGCTAACAAAAATTCAAACAAACTGAAGAAAAGGGAAGAACATTGATGTAAAAATAAATATGCAACCTCATTCATCCTGAGTTGTGTGTAAAATATACGTCTTTTAGTCTCAAAACTACGTGATATGGTCTTTCTTCATGTGCTGCATCTGGGGCATATCGTTTCAATGACCATCAGTAATCAGCCATCATGCTGATGTTCCACCTTCTCTGGTACCTCGTCTCCATTTCCCTGATGTCTTGATGAAACCTTTCCCCTAATTCTTCACTGACGGCACCGAGATTTTTAGGTGAATAGTCAATATGTGAGTGTAAGTAATGAACTTTCAAGTTCATATTACAACCCAACTCCTTGAATTTATCTAGCATTTTATTGACAATATTTTCATAATTTGGCTCCTTTGGAAGGCCCAAATCTCTCACCAAATCATTAAGTTCAAGTTGTGTGAAAAGTTGTGGTTCACCAGACGTTTCAGGTTAAAAACAATCCTTATCATCATTTCTATTGACATCAGATTCAGAATTAGATGAAACTGTATCAAAAGTCTCCGGTGGAGTAGGTACAGGTACATCAGGTACATGAGCAACAGGTATTATAGCAGATTGAAGGTTCGGATAAGAAATTTCTTTTTTATTTCGAGTGTTGTAGCCTTGCGCGTTACACAAGCAAAAATAGCAGTCATCTCCGTGGTTTCTAGG
>NW_013665808.1:448688-457927 GCF_000517525.1 Limulus polyphemus | reverse complement strand
ACGTCAGTATGTTTTACTGCCATATTTCTTTCGTGGGTAGTCATTGGCAAATATTTTTCATTTATGTAATCCGAGCTGTATGATACAAACGTCAGTATGTTTTACTGCCATATTTCTTTCGTGAGTAGTCATTGGCAAATATTTTTCATTTTCTGTAATCTGAGCTGTACGATAGAAACGTCAGTATGCTTTACTGCAATATTTCTTCTGTGGGCTGTCATTGGCAAATATTTTTCATTTTCTGTAATCTGAGCTGTACGATAGAAACGTCAGTATGCTTTACTGCAATATTTCTTCTGTGGGCTGTCATTGGTAAATATTTTTCATTTATGTAATCTGAGCTGTATGATAGAAACGTCAGTATGCTTTACTGCAGTATGTCTTCTGTGGGTAGCCATTGGCAAACATTTTTCCTTTATGCAATCTGAGCTTTATGATAGAAACGTCAGTATGTTTTACTGCCATATTTCTTTCGTGGGTAGTCATTGGCAAATAATTTTCATTTCTGTAATCTGAGCTGTATGATAGAAACGTCAGTATGCTTTACTGCAATATTTCTTCTGTGGGTAGCCATTGGTAAATATTTTTCATTTATGTAATCTGAGCTGAATGATAGAAACGTCAGTATGCTTTACTGCCATATTTCTTCTAAACACAAGAGCACATATCATCATACTAAATACAGAGAAAGAGGAGCTGACCAATTTGCAACATGCGAGTTTTACTATAAATCATGTGTTGAAAATATCTACCTAAAACGATTACAATCGACGATTTATGTATGAACAAAGGGAAACGTAACGGTGTAAGCAAATCTCACCTTTTCTGTGACAGAAACATGAATGTTTATTGTTTTTAAGAAACTACTAACAGAATAAATGTTACTTCATCACTCTATTATTTCTCTAACAGGTTTTAGGATACGTTTTAGGATATGTTAGAAAGTCCGAAAATCTGGATACTGTGTCTCTCTTTGGAACTAGATGGCTAAAAATAAATAGAATGCACATTTAACGAACATTAACTTTTTATTTTTACTAACTTCACTTTTAGGAAGTAACACTTAAAGAAGAAGTAATTGATTGCACGACCATTTACTTCATGTAGGCAAAGCTTATGCTAACAAAATGGCCAGGTAGTTGGGGCGCTTGACTCGCAATCTGAGGGTCGCGGTTCGAATCCCCGTCCCACCAAACATTCTCGCCCTTTCAGCCGTGGAGGCATTATAATGTACGGTCAATCCCACTATTCGTTGGTAAAACGAGTAGTCCAAGATTTGGCGATGGGTGGTGATGACTTTCCTTCCCTCTAGTCTTTCACTGCTAAATTAGGAACGGTCAGCACAGATAGCCCTCGTGTAGCTTTGCGCGAAATTCAAACCAACTACATTTAACATCATGATGCAATAGGCTAGATGTGTTATTGAAAATACTTGGAACAATTAGATTTCCACAAGACTCATTTCAGAGAAATAGTTATAGCTCAGTACAATGATAACAAGATTTTATGATTTTAACATTCCTGAATGTACTTTCTTGGAAAGACACAAATGATAGAATTTGATTTTATCTCTAATACATTTTTACGATTACAAGTAATCATAACATTTAATACTCTGGATATACACAAACGTGCAATAAAACAAAAAAATAAGGTTAAACGAACTACAGAAAACCGGGTGCCAAATATCTCGAAATTTGGGCATCCTTTGCAACTTGTAAAAGCATAACCATGTCTAAATTAAATGGTTTTTTGTTTGTTTGTTTTTAGGTACATAGAGGGCAAAGAATAATTCTCTCCAGTGTAAAAAACAATAAAGACAAAAATTCCTGGACTTTTCGAACCTCCGTAATTGAAATTCTTCAGTTGCTACGGAAACTCAAATTACTTTGGGGTGGATCGCGTTTCAATTTGTTGTCTAGATTTCTCTCTTCATTAAAGTCTAGTCGGAATGACTGATTGACACATACTTTCTCACAGCTCGTTTCACAGAGTTGTCCTACCTTTTCTTCAATATAGCCAATCAACTGCACAAGGTATTCTTTGATCAACACACTCTAAACGAGCTAGAATAACTGACCTTCTTTGCACGTGTGCGCTTCATAATTGCGCGCGCAGTAGGTGGAAACGCCCTTAACACGGGAGCTCATCAGACCACAATTGACAATGAGACTAGTTATCACCATGCAACCTTGCCAAAAACGAAAGGGAAGAAAGAAAGAAAAAAAAACTTCCATCACACAGGCAAATAAATGTGACCAACTTCGGATTTAACCATCTGAACGTCGATCAAGGTTCTGATAGAAAACCTAACGGGTATGATAATATTTTATACTTTCAAGCTGCCTACAGTGGTTCGTGGAATTCTTCGATTCGCCTTCTAGATAATATTCAATTGCCATGTTCAAAACCAAAAGATATACATATGAAAAGGACAAGAACGTACTTAAGCCATATGCATACTATGATATACTCTTCATTTATCTTAATAAGAAACTATTCCCCTTGAACAAAACTCCTTTAATTGTAAGAGATACTAAAACTAATTTATGAAACTGATAATGGTAGAGTACATCTTATTGTATGATTTATTACAAAATAAGTAGGGTTTATAACTATAGTGACGATACATTTAAACTATAATAATATTGATTCTTATGTTTGATTACAGTAAAAACTACTACAGGTCATTAACTCTTTTAAGTAAAGTTTGTTTGTTATGAATTTCGCGCAAAGCTACACGAGGGCTGTCTGCGCTAGCCGTCCTTATTTAGCAGTGTAAGACTAGAGGGAAGGCAGCTATTCATCACCACCCACCGCCAACTCTTGGGCTACTATTTTACCAAGGAATAGTGGGATTGACCGTAACATTATAACGCCCTCACGGCTGAAAGTGCGAGCATGTTTTTGAGTAAAGTGACTTGATGACCTAATTTTCAATATCAATTAACGGGATGACAGGCTGTGAAAAGAATATCGGGAAACAACATTACAATCATTCAACCCATTCAAATCTAAATTCAAAATGTGAAAAAATATACAGGGAAAGTTTATATATAATAAGTCATGAAAGTGTTATAGTAATAAAAACTGATACCTCAACAGAATTCCTGTAACATAAGCAGGCCTTTTTAATTTTTTTTGATGGAAATAAAAATATAATAAAATGCGAATGTTCAATATTAAATTATGAAATAATCCATTATTATTTCAGAGACTAATTAATACAGTCAGACCAAAATTATAAGCTCTGATTATGTTGTGTTTTGTTGCAACTTTCACTGAACACCTGGAATGCATTCGACTGATTGTAAGAAGAAAGACAAAGAAAGAACTAAAATTATCAAGCTATTAATTTCTCAGGCCAGATACTAAATTTGTTGGCTCACGTAGAAACATCAATGTCTAAAGTTTGAGATAATTGGATGTGAGCAGGTTAATACCACGTTTCTCCAAAGGGTGTGGTTGTAATGACAGATTTAGGCAGTGGTCAAAATTTCTGGGCACTGGCTTGCAACACTCTCAATCTGAATATCAAGTTTTGTTCTTATTTCTGCAACTGACACAAGGCTTTTAACTAGTGTTCCACCTCTCACTTTTTTATTGAATAACTGAAAGTCTTTTTATAAGTGCTTTCAAACGGAGCGTGTACGTTATCGAATTTGTCGTCCATTTACACCAGTACCTTAATTGTTGTAGTCGCAAAAGAACGATAAATCCTGTTGTTGTTTGTTGTTTTTTTCCTTTGAGTGTGGCAAACTAGTAAATTTCAGGGAACACTCGGAATGTTCGAAATACTTTAAGAAGATATGCTAGGGAGAAGAAAAGACTTAAACTATCAATATATCGTTTTTAGTCTATGTATACCCGCTTCATAGTAAAGCGGTAATGTCAGATGGTCTAAAATTGATCTAAAAAATAACATATTGCATAAACAGTTATATAATGAGTAATGTAAAGTAAGGAAGGTAATTCTTGGGCTTTATTGATTTATTTAAAAGATCGATAATACATTTTGCAATATAAATTGAACCAATGATGTTCTTAAGATAGAAAAATTTGAAACGTCTAAGAAATACATGAGTAGAAACAGAAATCGTTAAAAACGAATAGAGAAACTTAGTAAAAAATCTCAATATTAGGTTATACTTATTTTGAAAGGTTGGTTTAAGTAACGATGAAGAATGATATGTTCTCGATATGATGTAGTCCAGCTAAATAAGTAAGAAAAGGAACATCATTTTGTATTCCAAAGCTATCGATGAAGTATTGCTGAGATGAAGTTTTGTAATAATGTTTTGTGGTGGTTCTTGCCTTAAAATTATATAAAACATTTGAATGGCAAAATGTTCAAAGCCATATCAGACCATTTTCTATTGAAATTGTTAGTGAACCTCAAAAACCATCATCTATAAAGCACTAATTTTTTATTCTACAATACACATAGTTTATTCATAAATTAAAACAACCGTTAGTATATTCTAATGGGAATCCAGTCATCTGTAAAAAAGATATAAATATATAAAGGAGACTAAGAATTTAACTCAGACTGATCAGTAACATTAGTAACAGCCAAACTAGCTCGGACTATAATTTGTTTGTTTTTGAATTTCACGCAAAGCTACACGAGGGCTATCTGCGCTAGCCGTCCCTGATTTAGCAGTGTAAGACTAGGGGGAAGGCAGCTAGTCATCACCACCCACCGCCAACTCTTGGGCTACTCTTTTACCAACGAATAGTGGGATTGACCGTCACATTATAACGCCCCCACGACTGAAAGGGCGAGCATTTTTGGTGTGACGGAGATTCGAACTCGCGACCCGCAGATTGCGAGTCGAGTGCCCTAACCACCTGGCCATGCCGGGCCTTGTTACAAATAACAGAAGTACACTACTTCAAACTATACCATGCATATTTATTAGTTTAAATTGCCAAGTATTATTGTTTATGCTTTCGCCACGAAGCTTAATATTTTCTGTCTTATCAAAATAAGTAAAGGAATAATTTTGTATACATGATATTTGGTTTGATTTCTTATCTACTCGGAAACTTGTTCCAACAGTTGTATAAATAGTGAACTTCATGATATCTTGTTTTATTAAAATAAGTAAGGGAATACTTTTGTGTATACGTTGGAAAAGCTGTTTATGGATTTTAGGAAATTCTTTAAACATTCTTAAAATATCTGAAATAGTGATTATTTTCACATCAGCTCAACATATATATTTAATTTATTATATGTTAATTGAGCACCTTCTTTTCAAAAGTTTTATTAGATGAAACACTGTCACAAATAATACTTACACCTATGTAGAGAAATCTTATAATTCCACTAATTATAGTCCGGGCCCTTTTATCAGTAATTACTGAAGGATAGAGTTATCAATTTAACGATATAATTGTGGGAAGTTCTGAGAAACTGTGTATTTGAAAGAAAATATCAGAGTAGCGTTGTTCTCTCTTTATCTGGTGAAAATGATTCAACGTCTAGTCCTTGTAACTTTCAACAATTACTTTATTTCCTCCTTTAACGTCTCTATAAACTTGTAAACTGTCGTAAGTTCCTGTAGGTTTATGTTACAAATGACATTCAACTCTTTCTAATAAAATCGAATTAATTAACGTAAAATCAACTTACTTATATAGAGTAATTCAACGAGCACGATAGATAACACAAATTCAAATATTTCGTGGAAACACATAGACTCAGTCAACTCTATCTTGAAACAACTGTACAACTAACTCATTTTCATAAGCTAGTTTCATCAATCAAAGATAGTGCTCTTTAGAGAATGGAATTCGTTAATAACATTAAACAACGAAAATGGGTACATAAAAATGCTTTCTACACAATTACTAAATGGATTTATTTTGCAACGTTTTGTCCTTAGGCTCACTTCAGGCAAAGAACAAAATATAACTGATTATTGTGGAGAGACAGTTGGAATTTGAACATAGCTTCAAATGTATAAGAAAAATCTGACGTCAGTTTAGAATTTTTTAGGCCTATCTTATTGTCATAGACTCAATAGCCAACAAACAAATTACAATATTAAAAATATAGTTTACAACACTGCTCTTTTCCTGAAGTGTCCCTTGAATATACGTAATACAAAATTAAAACACTACATTAAATTTTCTTTTCACCAAACATTTTTGGTGGTCTTCTCTTCCGATGTCCATGGTATACATATGGGATAGCCTCTTGTCCTTGTTGTCACTGGCCATCCTGATAGTGGGGCATTTTTCCCACGGTAGGTAGTCAAACGAATTCACTGGCAGCTTCATCCTTCATGAACCTTTGGAAGAGTCTCGACAGGAACTCTAGGTTCCTCAGTAGGTTTAGTTTCCATTAATAAATTATTCTCGTAAATAACCCAATTGGCTACTCTCTCACTAATGTTCTTCAAAAAATAATCACAATGGTGACTGTTCACTTGGATCGCCTATTCTTTGAACACCTACCTAACTTTGAGAATTGTCCAGCCTTATCATGTCACTTCAATGAAATCAAATTTAATCAGCACTTACATTATAACTACCTTTTGTTTTATCTCAATCTGATTTAAGTCTTTCTTGGGTAAAGGCATGTACGAAGTCTTTACTCTTGACGTCCAAGAGAACTTTTTCAAACACTAATCCTTCAAGACATGCTGCAGTATTTGGTTCCACTACACCCCTGTCAATAAATAAAGAATTATTGCTATTAACTCCCGATATGAGCATCTCACTTCTTGGTGGTATAATGGCCACTATCCTCGTTTCCACTGAACGTTTAATCCCTGGTGTAGTAACTGACATGTAGTGCAAAAGGGATTTCCTGGAATATAGACTATGAAACTAGCCTGACCTCGCATCCATGTTTCTATATGAATTCAGTTCCCAAATTCTACTTACCCACACATCATGAGATCAGAGAAGCTTCCTACAGCAAAGGTAATTTCCAACTTCTCTCTTGCTGGAATTTTATGCACACCTGCTGTTCACGTCAATCCCTCTTTTTTCATCTCTGAAGGAAGATTTCTCATCTTTCATTAACAAATTTGGAGAAAAAGTTGTATCCGTGAAACCTGTGTCAATCAGCATGCTGCAAAATATTCCATCAATTAGCCCTTTAACTTATGAACGATTCTCTTCAACTAATGAACTCATTTTCTCAATTAATATCAATGGTCCAGTTTAACATGTTCTGAGTCCGACTAATTCCCAGTTATGTCCTATTAGCTCTATGATGCTCCTTTGATCTAGGTTATGTCTCTTCAGCTTAATAATAGCTGTTGATTTCTAACTGTCTCGGCTGCGATAGCCAGGTTCCCCATAACTATAATAGTTTCTTCTTTTTAGTATCCTTTTAGGAGGAGCTCTTATTTTACACCAACCTTTTCCTATTGTTCAAGGCAACATGCCCCTTCAAGTTACACTTCACACATCTATTATCTTTTGGTGTTTATTTCTTCTGTTCTGTATAATTAGCTGCCTTACTAATTATTTCAGTTCTTCTACATAAGTTGTGTATGTGTGTACGCGTGTTTGGGAGGGGGGATGCTTAAATACTGTAGGATCTGATATCCCATAAGTTCTAGATGGTGCCTCTAATAGCTCGTCTGTGACCTTAATGGTTATAATTCCGTCCCCAGTTGCAAAGTTTTCTTTAAGGATGTACACCTGCTTTGCTTCAGCCTAATTCTCATATCCTCACCTGTTATGTCGTCTATAAATTAATCATATGATAATGAATCCATGATTTCACGAGGAGAATCTGGGTAAGAATATTGGACAAGCCATTTCAAATCTTCTGTTCATCTAAGTATCTGCTTACCTTTGTACACGGTTCCAGAACTTTGATCTGGATACTTCTTTCTGGTGTGGCTACCACTGCTTGATAGTTAATACAGCTCTCAGCTAGAAGGTTATTTAATTTTGTCAAAGCTGTTCCTTTTAGATGTGCAGCAAGATGAATGGCTTGTTTTTCACTATTCCACCCATACACACTGGAAATGATTTCATATTGAGCCTGGCATGACTCCCATGGTACCTTCCTGTCACATTTTGCTTGTCTCTTTACTGAATGTTATTGTAGTGGCCAGATAAATTCTCCCCATGGTGGCTCATCAATAAACTTTGGGGTTTACAGCGATCAAATCATTCGGAGGTCGATTCCTTAGTGGGCACAATGCAGATAACCAATTGTGCAGCTTTGTGCCTAATAACAAAACAAGCCAATTGGCAGAACTTATATATCTTCCTTACCAATTAGTAAAATCAAATCTGAGACTGGTTGACCTTCAACAGCTCCAATACTTAGTTATCTATAGCATTTGTTTCGTAAGCAAAATCAGAAGTTCGAATCCTGTTCAGATCTCAATTTTCACTTCTTCATAATAATTTCTATTTAATATTATTTCCTTGTTCTAGCCACAACTGTCTTACTCTGGAATTCACTTTACGTGATATACAATAGACGTTTTCTCTATTTTTTAAAGGTTATTTAAATTTAGATTGAGTTCTGGTTTAAATTGCCTTATCAATAGAGATTCCCTTATCGAAAGTTATTTCACTCTCTGCTGAACAGAGAATACTGAAGTGTGTGTCATTAGTTATCCCGTCATACATGTTGTTCCAATGTAGGTAAATGCTGGACTGATTTCATTCGTTCAATTTCAGATGTTCTTTAATTCGTGCCGCTAGGTGTTTGTTTTTCCGTTGAAGCGAAAAGTTGCACAATAATGTATGTGTGCTATGCCCACCTATCGAAATCCGGATTTTAGAGTTGTAAGCCTTTATACTTACTACCGAGTCACTGGAAAAGGGGGGGGGCACAATTTCTGATGACTGTTATAATTGCTATTTTTAACGATCAGTTTCTTTCAAGATTAAACTTTCAGTTCAGAAGTTGGCAGCCATAAACACAGAATATAAATACACAATAGATAATAAAATTTAGCTAAACGTACTTAAAATACAGTCAACTGCCATACACCACCAAGAGCGTCAAGGGTCAGCACAGTCAGCGGGGCAAACATCCGCGCTGGGCCCCCTTTTTCTCTCTCTTTTTAACATTTTTATGAACTTTTTAAAAAGATCCTAAACTAGCTCATAAACAAGGCCAAATCATAGCAGAAGCCGTTTTTAGCTCACAGTACAAGCGTAAAAACGTCAATAAAGTAGCAACAAATATTTATTAAATCTATAAAGTAACAAATATATATATTAATTATTACTCAAATTACTATTTCAAT
>NW_013665808.1:427591-447865 GCF_000517525.1 Limulus polyphemus | reverse complement strand
GCTTATACTGTTAAATAAGTATTGCGAAACTCCCGCCTATTCTACAAAGTTGTAGAAGGTTCTCGAGAGTAAGAATCAGCAATATATGTGTGTGTGTACGTAAACGCTTTAATTTGTATTGTTACGTAATCTGAATTTTCTAGAAAACCTTCCCACGGCTATAAGTGTAACAAATGCGACGCACCAAAAGAAGAGCATCTATTATTAGTTCGCTATAGTTGGTGTGCTATAAACTTTGGAAGCTATACCTGTGAGTGTTATAACGCTTATCAATCGGAAAACTTCAGATATTTAACCAGGAATATTTATAAATTTCGAACAGTACAAACCATTTAACTTCAGTGGATTATCATCGGACATTAGTATTTTTACGAAAACATTACCTTACGTCACAGGTGGAAAGATCGGCGTGTGATCAGTGAAGGACAAAGCTAACTAGCTTCCGGTTAAGCGAATTGTACTTACATCAACCCGTAATTAACTCGCTCATCGTGAACGCTCGATAAGATATCTAAGAAGTTCCAGACTAAAAGGAAGACTTTATATTGTTTGTTAGTTTATGAAACTTTTGTTTATAAATCATTGTAAATTGTATTGTTGTGTGTATATTAAAACGTATTTGCGTTAAAAAAGAAAACGGTGTGTATCAATCCTGTTGGCAAATATTACAAACTTTTACTTAACTACTATATCCAAAGTATAATTTAACTACTAAATTTAAATTTATCAGTTGACTCAAGTTCACGCTATTTGAAATTCGAATACGTAACAAAAGAAAAGCCCAAAACTATGCTTTTTTATGATTAAATGAAGACATAGCCTACAGGTGATTTGCGGGCTTTACGGCATAGCCAGGTTTCATTCGCTCGAGCCCCTGGGCAGTTGCCCACCCCCCTGTCGGCGAGACTGTGTAACACCACAATACTACATATGGTTTAGACCAGTCATTGCACTTGTTAACGATTCTGTACATCTACTTTTTTACAAATGCTAAGTTAAGAATATTTAATTTCCTCCTCTGTCATTACGTTTCATTGAAAACAATTAGTTATTTGATTCTTTACGAATGCAATTCAGTGATATTTTGGGTAGATATTTTCAATAATTTTTTCTAAAAAACTTTAATTAATTATGTTCAAAAAATGAAAGATTCACTAGCTGATGAATTATTCTGCTTTTGATATTGCTTTTGTTGTTTTAAAATTTGCTGAAATAAATTCCACATCTAATTGCATGTAACATTTTAATTAAACATTATTGGTTAGACGGGTTCATTGCTTTTTCGACCTGCTTTAAAATTAACTAAACTAAGTATGTATAATCCTTTTGTATTTAGGTCTTTGCCCCCCTGTGGCACAGCGGTATGTCTTCGGATTTACAACGCTAGAAACCGGGTTTCGATACCCGTGGTGGGCAGAGCACAGCTAGCCCATTGTGTAGCTTTGTGCTTAACTTCAAACAAACAAACAAATTTAGGTCTTGCAGAACATTACATACATTTACCTGAAGCTGATGCCATTCTCCATTTCGCCTAATTTATAGGGTATAGATATGTTTAGCATGTAATTGATCACAATTCCCTAAGATTGATCATTTCCATTTATTACAGCTGCTTAACTTACTTAATTCTTAACAATTTTTAGGATTTAAGAAAAAGTTGTATTGCTGTCGTTCTTCAAGTTCTATTTGCTGCATAAAGGTTATCGTTATGCTTTTACCAGTCGTATTTTCAAGTAGAAGTCCAGAGAGTTAAGCTGTTCTTTTTATTTTCTGTTTGTTGTAAATCGAAGCTTCAGTTATCGAACAAGACAAAACGTTTCAACAAGACAGAAGTTTAGAACGTTCATGAAGTTTGGGAAAAACAAACATTTTATAAAAACACCATAGATGATAAATAATCAGTTTGTTAATCATAGAGCCAGTTCGGTGAGTGAATGATTGGTTCGTTAGTGAGTCTGTTTCTGTGCTGTGGATCGATTACTGAGGTTAGTGAGCATGTTGTAGTATTCTCAGGTTAAACTGACTTCTACGAGAGAATTAGGTAAGTTCACTTTATAACGGAAGGAATGACAGGATAAATCACGAAGTAATACTGAACTTAAATAAACTGATTTAAACAGTGAAATAAACAGACTGGTCATGATGTGTCGGACAAAATAAAAACAATATTTATCTATTCACAAAGACAAGGTGTACTTGTGTTGGACAGTGGGTGGTCGCTTATTACTGGACTTGCAAATTGATCAACTGACTTTTCTCCTTCAAGATTTCTTCCAGTCAACCAACTCAATTAAGATGCTATATAGTAGTGTTTCAATCAAAGTTTCTTCCTTAACAGGAAATGTTCGATTAACACCTAACGATTAACGCTACACATGTGCCTGATTATTCTCATTCAACATAGATGAAACCATAACCTCAAGATATCATCTGACCTACCCTTGAAAGGCACTGCTGTCGATATTCTTACATAATATGCAGTATTAGAGCAATAAATCCATGGGTAGAACAGGTATTATCTCCAAAGAACAATGCAGTTGGAACGAAGTTAACTTAATGATTTCTAGACAATGTGAAAAAAATACATAGACTTAGAATCAACAATACATTTTAAAAATTTCTTCATTAAAATAAAAAGTAGAAAACACATGGTAAGCCTTCACACCGCAATGTTACTTAGCCAGTTTCTATTTGTATCATAGATACGAATGGAAATTTAACAAGCAAGTGACTCTTTAGTTATATTTGTGAACTAAGCCTATTAACAAAGTAACCTGTAGATTTTATATGTTGCAGTGAAAGAAAAAAAATCCAATTTCACTATCGTTAAATAGACAGGACTTTGCATTATTCTTACTGAATAATTAGTGATAGAAACCATTAAAAGGGTTTATCACATATGTACATCATGTATACTTTAAATAACTATAAATTCGGATAAATCTCTTGTTCTTAAAATTTACATGTGCACGTTACTTCCGTTCAAATTTATAAATACGTATTAATTTTTATTTTTTAAATATTTAGCTAGATAGGACTCACAAGCCCCATAGCAGGTTATGCCAATAACTGGTTAATGATATTCAAAATAATAGTAATATAATTCTAAAACTAGAGGCAGGAAAATAGTGCTAACCATTAAATTTTCTAACATGATTTAATATGGGGGATCTGAAAAACACAGTTGTTAGTTATATTTTCAATGTTTTAATTTAGATGTTTGCTAGATGGAGATGCACATTATTATGATGAAGTAATAATCGAGAACATTGCATGGTATGTGGAAGCAAGGAAGATCACTTTATGAACAGAGTTAGGTATTCAGTGAGTATTGAGCAATCAGTTCAGGGTCTTTCATACGATTCAGTGCATGGGTTTCTATTTGTATCATAGATCATGGTCTTTCATACGATTCAGTGCATGGGTTTCTATTTGTATCATAGATCATGGTCTTTCATACGATTCAGTGCATTGGCGTCGCTAGGCGCTGTCACACGGGACCCATGCCCCGAATTTCCAGTTGGTGTCTTGAAAAATCAGAATAGAAAACCATGATCGATATCATACTGAAACGCCAAAAACTTTCCGCGTTTATGGACCCGAGCTCTGAATCTTCTAAGCACCTAGCAACACCTCTGATTCAGTGTCTGAAAAACTTATTCAGTGAGAGTATTTACGTCTATTCTGTTAATCAGTTGTTCCATAAGTGAATTATACGTTCGTTATCTATCAAAATCAATTAAATTAAGCATAAGTCTCGCAGTTTATATACAAATGTTGTACTTGAAATTAGGCCGACATTTAATTGTGAAGTTTGTGTTGAAAAGTTATTTATGAAATTAGTTCAGCAATGAAATAAATTAATGAGTTATTGTTTCGTGGACAGTGCTTGGCATTCTTTTTAACAAATAATCGAAACACTTTCTCAATTATATATTTGTTTGTTTGAAGCTAAGCATAAAGTTACACAATAGGCTATTTGTTCTCTGCCCATCACTGGTATCGAAACCCGGTTTCTAACACTGTAAGTCCACAAACATACCGCTTTGTCACTGTGGAGATCCAATGATAGAACATGTTACAACAATGATGTCAGAAGCAGGATTATTTTGGTGAACATAAAATATTTTAAGTTGACTAAACTTCAACTTAAAATGGATGACAACACAGGCAAAAAGTGAGATAGTAAACTCGCTGGAGATCCTATAATGAAAAGAACAGAAAACTGTATAAAACTATAAGAATGACAAGAAAAAAAAGACCGAAAATTAAAAGACCAAGAAGAAAGTTATTAAGATTAAAAGCACATCAAGAGGTAAGAAACGGGAATTTAAGAGAAAAAGGTAAGAAAGAAGGTTAATATGTGTTACGAACAAGATCGGCAAAGCTAATGGAGATGTACAAAGGAATCACAACAAGATTGAAGTACAAAAAAATTATCAATACAATCCAGAAAGATTACAATGACAAAATCAAAGAAGTACAAAAAAAGAGATCATTGATGTAGAAAAAATCATCAGTGACAGAACAAGATATCTGGAAAACAAATTGGTAATTGTAAAAATTAAAACAGCAACACTTTTTCTGCATCTGCCCAAGAATTTCAACCTAAAATACTATCTACTATAGAATATGAAATAGGCCAATTCATTTGGACTACATCTATTACTGTACCATCTGTTACTGCAGGACCTTCCTAAACTACTCCAGCCATGTCACTGACAAATTCAGTTCTAGAATTTAGCTGACCAATTCATCGACATCACCAAATTGAAAATCCAATAGACTCCGATGAAAGGTACCATGTGAGACATGTCAGGCTCGGTTCAAAATAATTTCAAGAGTAAACAGATGTAATAGCAGACAAAAAGTTATCCATCTTGCTACTTAGTTAGGGTTAGCTTTAATGATATTAAGTAAAAACTTCGGGCTGAAAGCCTTAACAAATATCAAGCAGATTTGTAGAGGCACACCAGAATGAAATACAGAACAAAGTTCCAAAACAAAGTACAGAGCAAAGAAGAGACTTTAGCCAAACTTGCAGAAGATTTGGAAAGGCTTGAATACCCAATTATCTTATTCAGATGTTCCTCTTGAAATGATGGAATCATTTGGCACATGACCTATTTATAGATTCCATAACAGGTGGTGATATGAGAATTAGATTGAAGCAGAGTTGGTGTAAATTTTTGAAGCTATCCAGTTTGATTTGTTTTGTTTTGAATTTCGCGCAAAGTTACACAAGGACTATCTGCGCTAGCCGTCCCTAATTTAGCAGTGTAAGACTAGAGGGAAGGCAGCTAGTCTTCACCACCCATCGCCAACTCTTGGGCTACTCTTTTATCAACGAATAGTGGTATTGACCGTCACATTATAACGCCCCCACGGCTGAAAGGGCGAGCATGTTTTGGTGAGACGGAGATTCGAACCTGCGACCCGCAGATTCCTAGTCGAGCGCCCTAACCACCTGGCCATACCGAGCCGCTATCCAGTTTGAATTGGAATCGATTAATGTCCCATATAAACTGCTAAAGGCGCCATCTAGATGTTACAGAATCATCAGATCATGTTGTATCAAATCGTCAATGCTCCCTACAAATAGTTTACAAGAATTAAAAGAATTAGTCAGATAACTAGTTACACAGACTAGGAGAAACAGATAATAAGAAAATAAGTGTTTTAAGTGCAGCTTGAAAGGACATATTGTGAATAATCGTAGATTAAAGCCTGTATGGAAAAACCATTCCTCCAAAAAGATATTAGTAAGAAGAAAGTGTTATAATTCTGGGAAAAATAGCCATTATAGCTGGAACTGAAATAAGTTAACAGCTGCTATTTAACCAAGGAGACGATATCCTGAAGATGTGTCTCAGAGCACAAATAGATCAAAGGAACAACTAAGACCTACCCACACATAAAAAAGATAGGAACTAGTTTTATTTATGGAATGAGGTTCAGCTGAGAATATTCAATCTTCTCCAATAAGAAGTTTAAGATTTGAGAAAGCAAATCCATGGTGTATTGACAGGAACTATTGTAGTATGTTGATCGACACTTATTCTACAGCTACAAGAGTTAAACCCAATTTGGCAATGAAAAGTGGGCTAATTCCCTCTAAATATAAAGAAAGGAGTGAATAGCAGGTGGACATAATGTTCTGGAAAAAGAAATGTTGGAAGTTACACTTAATGCATGAAGCTTCTCTACATCTCAAGAGTACATATTGGGAACTGACTACACGTGGAGATATGGCTGTGAGATTAGGGTGGCTTTAAATAGCTTTACATTCTATGACCAGGATATACTACATGGCAATTACTGCACCAGAGATTGAACTTCTAGTGACAACAGAGAGGGTGGTTATTGTACAACCAAAAAGTGAAATACTAATACCAGGCGTTATTAGCAATAGATATTCCTGGAATGACTGGGGATTAATGGAACTAAACAATCTGGTGTGTCTTGAAAGATTAATGGTTGAAAGAGCTCTTGTGAATACGAAGAATAACAATGTTCTCCATGACTTTACTCAAGAAAGACATAATTATCTAGTGATAAAATGAAAAGTCACTATAATATTAATGCTTGTATGGTATGGCTATACAATCCCTGAGACAAGAAAGGATGAACTTCGAGGTTAAATAAGTATTAGGAAGGGCTATATGTTGTACTGAAATGAATCTATGATGTAGTTTATAGAATCCAGGACAGGCAATCCAAGCCAAAGGTCATCCACCATAATCATCTTTGTAAGTACATCAGTGAGAGAACAGCCACCTAGGTAACTCGAAAGATAAAATTGTTAGCAGAATGTCAACTTGATCAGAATACTATGATTCCTGTTGAGATCAATGCTAGAGGATAGAGCCACCAGCAGATCTGCTCAACAATCTGCCCAGAGCGAAACCCCAAGGGACAGTACAAAAAGTGACAACAAAGAATAAGAAGACATCACACCTGTATAGCATAAACCTAAAAAAAAGAAAATCACCAAAAAGACTTGGTGAAGGGCAATTTAGTGTAATGTTTTATTTTTGTATTAGGATTGTTTAAGGTACTTCACAATCTAGGAGGGAACAGTGTTGTAAGCTATATCTTCAACATTTTAGATATTTGTTATAAAGAGATAAAACATTGATGAAGAAGTAATAATAGAGAAGGTCCTCAGGGTATATGAAACTATGAACGTTATGATACAAATATAACTGAACTCTTCAGTAAGTTATGAGTATGAGTAACTAGGTGAAGGCTAATCTCAATTCAGCATCAGAAAACATACACAGTGAGTTATGTCATTTATACCGTTACTTGGTGGGTGAGTTACGTGTTTGTTTGTCTAGGTTAGATGTACATTTCGCATTTTAGAGTGAAATGATGAATTTGAAATTAGGCCTACATTTAGTTACAGTCTATCTTGAAAAGTTAAAGGTCCACATAGGTATTTCTAGCTCTAAACATCTGAAAGAGTTATTAATAATTTTATGTAGCTTTCATAAATCACAATTGTCAACATCGTTGGTTTCTACATGCACTACAAAATATCATTTTAAATCAAAAATTGTTCACTTGTAGGTCTATTTTCATAAATAATTTTGGGAGTGCTTCTTTGTACTATATGCAGGAATGAACTTCTTAGCAGGATCCAAGGTTTTCATGAAAGATTATCAGGGATGTGTCTGGGGTATAGTTTTCAGAGTAAGAGAGAATTATTTACTAGAGATAGGCTTAAGCATGTTAGGTAGTATATTTTGGGGAATTGAAGATATTCACTGAAGATAGTCTCAACTAAACTTTCACAGTGGTGAGGAAGCATGGGAAATTGATAGGATAGCTTTGCTGCAATTATTCTAACGATTGGCTTATGGTATATTTAGGTCAAACTGAATTATTTTTAGAGCAATGAAATGGGTCCACTTAATAAAAGGAGGTTCTACAAGATATTTATTATGAAGTTTAACTGAGTTCATGAAAGCAAGAGAATGAACACAATGTAAAATACAAGTAAACAATCTTTATTAATCCACTAACACAAACACAATGTGTGTATGTGCTTTACAGACATGGATGGGTTGCTTCTACTAGATTAGTTATCGTCACTGATCAGGTGGAAATCATCTGTCAGTTTGTTTATTCTTCAGCAGGTAACTTTGGATTCTTCCTGAGCAACAAGCACTAGTGAATGAACATTCTCATTCAAGCATAATGGAGGCTGTATCCTTAGGATACGAAATGAATTACCATAGAAATACACTAGTTGTTATCCTTCTTGCACAATATGAAGTAAGCCCTGCCAGCTATAGGCAGAGCACGTGTAATCTCAATAAAATTACAACAAGCAAAGGAAGTTAGAACAACATCAATTTAACAAAATTCTCAGCCACGTGTTATGTAAAACCTGCACATATACAGAATAAAAAATCAATTCATAATAATACTATATCACCATAAGAAGGAAACAATTCATGGTATATTTATATACCACAGAAATGTTAGAAACAAAAAAGGACGAGTTCAGTACTCTAGTTGAAATGGAAGACTACGAGTATTATATGTATTATATATTAAGAATTACTTTGAAATTTCAAATTATAATTTATAAAATAACGATAGACTTTTTAAACAAGAAGCTCTTTATACAACAGATTAAATGCAGCCTGTTGGGATCAAAGACATAAACAATGCTAGTGAAGAGGTTTAATTTATATGGGTTACAGTCAGTGGTTTCAAGGGTAGAAAGATGTTAACTGGAAATTGTCACAAACCATCTGATTAAACAGATGACCAAGTTCAGTGAGAAATTGTATAATGGTATCAGGGTAGTTGATGATATTGTATGCAGGCATACTACGTATTTTCTACCTCATTATTTAATTATACAAAAGTTTATTTGAATTTTTTACCTATAAACATAAGTGGATTTAACATAGAACTGTGGTCAAGTAAGTATTAAGTTCCTATCACCCTAGTTACCTACTTACCTGAGTCATTTAATTGTGATATTGTTCACCTATTCATGGGAAAGATTTCTGTAAAGTTGAACATACTATGAAAGTAGACAGCAATATTTTGCAGTAGTAGGTCAGGTATAGTTCAAGGATATAATACAACTTCATTAATTTTGAATGTGAATGACTGTCATCATGAAGTGGCATAGCAACAGTTTGGTGCACCCAGAGGCAAAATGTCCAAAGTATGTCCCCCCCCCCATGGTAAATCTGAAAAAAGGAAACGTTTTTATATGACCAACACTAATAACTTACATATCCACTTTTCTTGCTTTTTTGGGCAAACTCACCTATGATGCCGTCTCTGTCACTGCTTTTTGGGGTTTCTCTTTCCACATTAAGTACTGCCAGGTCACAAAGATGAGCTTGAGACATAGAGACTCTCAGGTAAGTAAGAATGAGCTTTAGCTTGTTGAACGACCTCTCACAGCTAGCAAATGGACACACTGACTGTCATCAGTATTTGCAATGCTACCCTGAGATGTGAAAAGCCGTCTTTACATAAGACACCAGAAATTCAATATGTTGCAAAGATGTCTTTGGCTGGAGATTTTTCCAAATATGAAGGCGTATGCAACAGTCAGTACTTTCGTTGAACAGCACTGTTCCACTGACATCACTATCATAACAACTCACTAGGTCAATGCAATTGTCTCGAACACCCTCTACACCAGCCATTAATTTCTCCACATCTAAGAGAAACCCAAATCGGTGGTGAAGCTCATCAAGTCTATGAAACTGGTCACCCATCTCTTGGATCAATCTATCTAAGTACTCCTCATTACACACCTTAGTTCTTCCTCAGCTGCAAGACCAGCATCTCTCTCTCTCTTCAGCCATCCTTCGCCTCTGCCTCATTTGCCTTGTGGTGTCCATCCTCCCCCGTCTCCTCATGCCTCACAAAAAAGTTGCTTGTCCTCTGCCAGCACCTCGTCAGTGATCGTATCTCTGGAGAGTGTCTCTCTGAAATAAGGAATATCCGTGGCAGCTTCTTGAAAATTCATTATTGAATCTTGGAGATGCTTCTGAACCTGATTCAGTTTAGATAAGATCTTTCACCAGAAGGAGAGAAGGCCCAAAAAATTGAATTGCAGAATGTTTTGGATTATTTGAAGTGCTTCTTATCTGGTATCAGCAATGACAGTCTCATCTTCTGACACATCTTCCAAAAAACTAGCATTGCATCAAGGTTCTCTTCGACTACAGCCACTGCATCACAATCCTATTTCACAGTAACGTTGAACATTTTTTCATGGCTTCCCAGCAAAGGGTAGAGTGGGAGAAGAACATGTAAATACTCTGAATCACACCAACAAAATGTCACATGAACACCACACAAGTTGAGACAATGGTTGTCGCAATTTGTGAACAATGCCTTTAGATTCTATTCAGAGATCGTTTTCTGCAATCCTGAAATGTGGCCTGCCATCACGGTGGAATTATCATAGCATTGCGAAGGGCAATCATCCAAAACAATACCATATGAGTCCAGTTTTTGGAGGATCAATTATTCCAGAGATGCAGCGTCTTTCTCTTTCTCCTGCAGGAGAATGTATCTGAGGAAAGACTCTTTCAAAGTCGCCTTCTTCTCCTCAAAATTGATAAGGAGGTACCACATAACATGTGACAATTGGTCTCGATGAGAATGAATTTATAGGGCTTCTAGATTCAAAAGAGAAAGAGAAGTTGAAGGAAAATATCAAGAAAAGTAAATATTACAGAATCATGCTGGATTTAACACTGGATTGTGCTTGAAGGGAGGTGCTGAAAAGAGTCGTCAACTGCATCAAATTTCTTGCCTCTCAAAACCTTGCTCTCAGGGGAAGTGTGAGGAAACTGGATCAAGCTTCAAAACCTGGGAACTTTCTTGCACTTTTTTCCACTGACTTCTAAATACAACCCAGTCCTAAAGACCCACTTAGATTATACCAAATCACACCCTGGCGCAATAACTTACTTGTCACAAGAAATCTCATTTTCTCTCTCTTTCCATTTGGTTTTCAAGCTCCATGTCAACTCCCAAACCAAGAAGATGGTTCCTTTCAACCTCTTTCCATTTTGTGAAAGCCAGCCTGTGGCCAATACTGCTATCTTAGGCCAATACCTTATCGATCTTCTTCCACATGCTAAACCAATCCATAGTTTCAAAGGATGAAATTAAGTTTCAAGCAGATGAAGGAAATAAGAGGTAGCAGAAGCAAAATGCAGAATTCTTGAATAGAAGTAGAAGACCATGATTGGGCACACTCTGCCCGTTTGACAGCTTTCTTGTAAATCAAGCCCTCTTCCTGCCATGACTCACTTCAGAGGCAAAGTGCCTATCCATGTGTTGAAAAGGCTGAGGGCCTCTGGCTAACAGCTCCATCCGAAGGTCATTTTTGATACACAGATGGTGTATCATAGCATCAAACTCAAGGTACCCATGTCCATAAAAACCAAGCATGCAGAGAACAGGGTACCCTCAACTTCAACGTTATTTTCCTCATTGTCAGAGATGGAGTAGAAGAATCACTTTGCTGAGCAGGACCAGGACATTGGGCCTCATCATCTTCTCATTGAGCAAGTTTCAAGCCTTTGTTCTTTTTGCTCTGTTGCTTTTTTTTGTATGTTTTTGACAAACGCCTCAAGTGGCTGGATCGACTTCCTTGTTTCCGTCTCCTTCCCTGCCTTTCACTTCTGAAACTACATCCTGCTTGGTCTTTTGGGCATCTGGGGAAGAAAAGAAATGAACAGCTCATGTATAAAATGCTATGTTTTACTCGATCTGTGACAGATTCATTTCTTGACATTGGCTGATTTGTGCATTTTCATAGAGATATCTGGAACCTCCAGTACATGATCCTTCATTCACATCCATCAATTTGATTGTTTTATGTCTTGAATAAAGGCAGCTTTCCATAACTTAATACTGTGTCCAGTCTCTTTCGTTTTTCAAAACTTTGTCAAAGTTGGGTAATACAGTTTAACTCTGTATAAGATTTTATGTTTCAGCCTACTGTTGTTCTGTATGATTAATCTCAGAAGTAATCAGCATACCTGAGAATACCATTAATAAGAATACTGATGCAATAATTACGGGAGACTAATTTCAGGAACATTGATTAGGGCTATATGAAGTCAATCAGTGAAAGAAATTTCTTGAAGTGATTCAGGATAATTTTCTATACCAACTGGTCAGAGCCAAAAGGGGACGATACCATTTGAGACTACTTGTTATCCAAGATTGGATAATGAGGCTATGGTTGCAAGAGTGAAAGTGGGAAGAACACTTGGGAAAGAATGGTCATTACGTAATTAGCTTTGATGTTTTGCTATATATGTTAAGATAAAAGAATCTTAGTTCCTAATTTTCAGAAAGCCTTTTTAAAGGCCATGAAACAAGATTTATCATTAATATTTAAATTATAACTTAAAGTATTATTTAAAACAGATTTGGGAATTTTTTAAAATAATTTGCATTTAATTCATGATATGCATGTTCTTATAAAGAAGAAATGGATACCAGAGCAGATCAGACCTAGTAATTTTATTAAGGGCATAAAGGAGAAAACTGGGTATAAATGACATAAGGTTAAGTTTAAATTGGCAAATAGATTTTAAGACTTACAGAACTGTAGAAAAGCTACAGATTTGGTTAAACAGGAAATTGGGAACTTCAATAGGGCTTACGAAAAACAACTGGCTAATGATATTAAAACAATGAGCAACAATTGTTTTATTTAAATGCAGGATATGTTGCTAGTACTAGTCACATACAAGTATTGGATATCAGTATTATATCAGCAATACATTGTATTGGTTCATCCCTAGTTAAACTAAATTGTATAATGATTAAACTCTACTATCAGTGGCATTAATTATGTATGCTAATCATACATGAAACTTTGATAATCAATAATCACGAATGAGTAGAATGTAAGGTAAATCTTTAAAAACTCTTGCTATTGCCCCATAATATCACAGAAAAAAGTATGTCCAGTATAAGTTATAACTGTTTTGCATATACTATAGATAAAAAATTTCATATTGTTACGACAGCGGAAGTCACGCGACGCTGGGAGCATGTGCGCTGGAGTTTCTAGAAGGATCATGACTTATCGGGGAACCTCAGGAATGTCCCAGTGTTTGCTAGACACCCGCGATAGATAGATATGCAGATAGATTGAAGATAGAGATAATTGAGTCAAGCGAACAGTAGGCACTGTAAGTAAAGTGTGTGAATTACTGTGATTTATAGCTTGTGTTATAAAGGTTGTTAAGTTTAAAGTGACTGTGGAAATTAAGTAACAAAGTTTGTAACGAGAAAGAATAAACTAGTTTTAATCAAGAAGGGACTTGTATCGCTGAAGTCACTCGGAAATAATTTTTACCGGAAATTATCAAACAAGAAGATACGTAGCAATATTATTATTAATCTGGAGCAGAAGCTAGCACAGTTGCTATTAGTTAAGTGACATTAATAAGTATAATTTTTATATTAAATTAGATATTCAATAAACATTTTTAATCATCCTAATGAAAAAAAATTATAGTAAAAGCATTTAAATGTTATAAGTTTAGTTGTATGCTATAAATTATAATATGTATAAATACAGGGAAAAAATCACTTTTTTAAGTATTGGAAATAAATAATATATTATTATTCATATATCAATTTAGTGTTAGTAGCACTGTTATATTATCTTGTACCAAGATGACACTTGTTATCAGAATTATGAATACGTAATAATCATTAACAACTCACTCTAAAGAATCCAATATATTATGCACTTATAAATATATATATATATCAAGTCAAATCCATTCCGGTTTCAATGGCATAAGCTTATGAAGATGGCGAGATAAAGCACTCGCGATGCCTTCGCAAGTTAAAATCCATCTGCCTGCTGATACACGTTATTACAGTTGGGTACAGTGAAATAAATTCAAACAACTGAGATAAAATGCCTTGCTCAATTAAGTACACAACAACATTTCACGAGAACACCCAATCTTCCGATTACGAGTCCAAAGCAGGGAGGGTCCCTAGCGCTTGCTAATAAGGTACTTTTTAATTCATAGGTTTAACCGTTAATTGTTGTTATTTTAATTGCAACTGTTATATGATGGTTTTGTTGTTGTTATTCTTTCATTTTTATTTAATAAGCTAGGATGAGTTTTTATTTTACGCAAGAGTTCTTACATAAGCAAGGAGTGTCAATTTAGGGAGAAAAACCTGCAAAGAAATATTCTTATTTTCTGAATAAAACTTAAGATAAATATCATTATTAAGAAATATAAAATGGTTTGTCAATATAATCACGTAAAACACTGTGTTTTGTTAAATACTTTTCAATCAAAGAAAGTAATCCTGTAATTTCTAAACTAAATATACACGCGTATATCTATTCTCAGGTAGGACTTCTAATACAGTTACTTGACAGTAATAGTATTATAATACTTCAAGAAAACAAAAGAACTACTTTACTTGAAAACGTCAAAAGTCGGAGAAAATAAACGTGAACCAAACAATAAGCACCTTTACATACACAATAATACTGATTGTTTATAAGCCGACTCTAAGTTTGATTTTTAAATAGGAATGCTTATGTGTTTGTCACAACAAAATCTGACAGAAGACACTGGTCGAATATATTCTAAATGCCTTACTAAATTAAAAATGAACGCATAACGTTGTAGTATATAGGCATATAATTTGCTTTTCCACCGTCTTTATTAATATATGATTTAAATTTTCATTGTAACCTGTTTCTATGCAGCTTTGGCACAAACAAGTAGTCCAGGTAAGAAAACCGTTGAAAACGTTTCTTTTTAATTGCTCTTGTGTTGTGTTTTTTTTCTTGTTGTTGTCCTCAATAGCAGATAGTATCCACTCTGCTCATGGAGATATTACTATTATCTCGCAACTTAGTGTAAGAAAGGGTCAACGACTGCAGTGTCTTTCACTGACCAAGTGAATGATGTTTGTGTGTTCCAGCCAATAATTGCTACGAGAGAACTACCAGTCACGTTTTGACGATATCAAAAACAAAGGAACCACAGTTTCCTGAAAAACTGGAACCTTGGTGCTTTCAAAGTTCTATTTAGTTGTCGGCATTACTAGTTTGAAAGAAATTTATCTCTAAAGAAGAAAGATTGCTTATCCTTTCGCCAATCCAGTAGAGGTGATTGTAATAATTAAAGATTTGTTTCTCTTCACATCACTTGTGTCCAGTTTTCATATTTCTCACACAACTTAAAACTCAGTTGGTTTTCAAATACAGATTACTTGATAAATGTTCTGTTCAATTCCTCCCATTATTAAGCAGACCTGTATAGTTCTTTTGATGAAATCAGTTTATCTAAGAATACCACAAATTCAACTCATACTTCAATCAAAACAAACTCCACTTTAAGCTATCTCACTGAACTCATTTCATATGTATTATATACAATTATATTATATGGTTGCAATATTCTGTGGTAGTCACTTGTTATATCGGGGAAAATTAATGACTGATAAAAGATAAATAGGTAAACCAAAGAAAATAAATTTACCTGCCTATCCATCAGATCTTTCGACATTGTTACCAAAACACGAATAAACGACATTAAAAATAATTGTTTCATCTGTTAGCATGCCTTGCTGCAAATCAGAAGGTCGAAGGCTTGCACTGTGATGGTGTGCAACGTGCTTCATACTTTCAGCTGTGAGCACCTTATAAAAGTCACGATAAGTCTTGTTATTCAGTTCAGTTTAACCCCCCTCCCCTTCCAGTGGGCCAGTGGTAGATCTGAGGGATTATAATGCTAAAAATTGGGTATAAATACTCATGGTAGACAGAACACGGATAAACTATTGTTACGTCCCCGTTCGTTAGTTAATTTTCCGTAAATTCGTTCCGACGAAACTTTAGCGACACAAGTCCTTACTTAATAAAACTGGTTTATTCTTTCTGAATATAACTTTTCGATACACTTAATTTCAACAGTCGCTCTATAACAACGCTATGTCTCACGTGGCCAACAATATTTTGACCGCATACATTCAATTACTCATTGCACTGTTGTTCCGTCACGTTGTGATCGTCTTATATATATACAAGACTAACACATATCTAGTAATCTCCCGACAATTCACGAAGGTTCGAGAAAGAAGTGGCGTGATACTAGTCACGTGACCTCGCTGACGCAACACTATTGTACAGCTCCTATTGGTGGTTGTTGCTGCTATCTGGCTGCCTTCTCTCAGGTCATTAGTTCAAAAATTAGGGACAGTTATACCTATTTCTGTTCATTTAGCCCATGTGTCACAAGGTTCCATTGAAGTTGAAAGTACTAATACTTCTGTTATACTTTAATAGATAATATTTTTGGTATGCTGCCCACTACAAAGAATTCTTACTTTGAATTTATTTACTTATGCATTCGAGCTGGTTCAATATATGCTATAAATGAAATCGTGGGCCCCATCTTTTTGTATTTTGAGCCATAACACACTAACTTTCTTTGCTTTTCAAGCGCTCAGGTTATGTTGTATGACGAATGTTAGCAATCATTTGTCTATGCAGACTTCGCGATCAAACTAACAGCTTCGTGCATGAAATTATGTGACCTTGTGTTGTGTTGCCTTGCGAGATTGTACCTGATTGTTGTATACCTAAAGTGAAGCAAGGGGAGTTTTTCTCTCACATAACATGATAAAAGAACATAAACATTATAAACCAGGCGAAATGTATATCACTTTGCTGGAGTTTTGTCCAAGTTATTTTCGTATTTATCTGATGTAGCGATGTTTATCACGACACATAGATGGCAGTACTATTGGGAAACATGGTGATTTAGACTGATCGCTGCGTTAAGAAAGCAAGTGTAACTTTATTGTCCTTCTTTGTAGATTTACTATGTTGGATTGTGCGTATATACATTTCTTTTTAGGTTGACAACACTAAATGTAATATGGTTGAATGATTACAGCAGGAGGTGTCTGTTCTTCTAATTTTTGTCCATAATTGGTTTTGTTTTTATTACAGCGTTGGAGTGAGAGTAGACTAACTCTTTTCGCGAAATTTTCGTACTGTTTATTGCAATAAAAGTTAATGAAAAGGTTCTCACCACCACCCGTTGCAGAAGTTTTGATCATTATTATTATTGTATTCTAACTCTAACTTGAGTTTATTATGTATGTTATCCAAATCTGACATAGTAATGGTAGTATATATCATTTTGGTTTTAGTTAAAAATTTCTGTTTATACATGTGTAAATACTAGGGTTACCAGATTTCCAGAGTGAAAACCTGAAACATTTTATTTTTATTTCTAAGTGTAACAGCCCTGAAACCGTTTAAATTACAAAAACACACTTCTTATGTTTGCAAGTAATTTGATGTTTACGGAATCGCGTTTTCAAACTACAAACAAACAAAATATGTTTAAAGCTTATAGAGTTAAAACAAATTGATAAATAAAATAAAAAACACGCCTAAGTTGTTTTGAACCTATTCAAAGGACAAAATGTTGGTTCATTGTTTTCTTTTCAAGTTAAATTCCTGCAGTTGCCCAATGACAGGTTAGATTAAGGAAATGTAACAGAGAGGGTGGAAACACTGTATTGTGTGATTTGTCATTGTCAGGTGGGTCTATAACCAAAATTTAAAAGAGCTATGTATCATGACAAACTGTATATATCAAACTCACATTGAAGTACAGAAAAACTGGAACAATTTGATACTTTTACTGTTTCTGTTCGGAACAAAAAATAAGGCAAAAAATTGGGATGACCCTAGATTGATAGGGATATCTGGTAAAGTTAATAAACGCATACTACAGATGTTTAGTTTAAATAACGTGAGATATAATACCACATCTCTGATAAGCAAACGTGAAGGGTCTTTGATCAATCATACTATATTGAAATGTTGTTAAATGTATTATAGATAAGGGTTGAGATTGATGGTTCACAGCTTACTTTATTCTTCGTATCTGTATATGCGATATTGAGAGCTCAAGGACAAATTGCGGTGTTGTATTGTCCATACAAGTAAATGATTGTTGTGATTAAAGCACATATTAGGCAGAAGCTAGTTTAGTTTACCACTGCTGCTTACATTTATTTTCTTCCTTTTTTTTCCGTCGGTAAGCAACTGTAAGCGACACTCCTAAAATCTAATTTTGTTTGTATTCTTATTGCGATGGTGAAAAGAAATTTTGGCTTGAAAGTTCTAAAGTTATGCGTGCTTGCTGCTGATAATAACTCCACTCGCTTGTTGCGTTTCGGTCTACGACAAGGAGTTAGATGAAACCAAGTCATCTTTAAGTATCTTAAAGAACAGTATCGAATGATTTGGCTGACAGAGATAGAATACCGAATATACGATGTTGTATCAAAAATATCAAATTATTTTGTTTGTTGTTGTGCAGTATAGATATATACAAAATGTTTATCTTTATTGGAAAAGTATTTTGCTCAAATATTTTATACTATATCATTCGTTTAACATAGGTTGTTATGATAGTTAATTTCAGAATTGTCATTTTCCTTATCAACGTTACTTGTAATGACACGTCATTGTTAAAATTTGCAGGTAAATGGCTGTATTATCAGCTGAACAGTTGAATGCCACCCCTATTGTTTAAAACAATGAACAAAAGACAGTTTTATCGTAACTTGTACTTTTTTCACTAAATAGGGCGTCGTTACTAAAAATATTTAATATGTATAAATTTAAAAAAATAAGGTACCTGTTTTAAAAGGTGGATTTAGTATTGTTGCAGAAATCATGAAAAATAAATAGCCATCACTTTATTTTAAAATTATACTGAACGCTTTTTAAAAATAGTAAATGCTCGTACAACTAACGTGTGCTCTTCTAATGGTGTACCGTTCAGTCCACAATTGAGAATCCATAAAACGCCACGTTAGTGTACCGAGAAAAATGTTACATAAACCACGGCTCCACGTGCTTCTTTCCTCCTCTTGGAGAAATCTTATCTATGCAACAGACGTTTAAGATAATAAATTTTGATTGAGAGTGTACTTTTCAATGATATACAGTAAAAAATCGTATAGCGACTTTAGTAGTTTTTGTTTCTTGCCCCCCAGTGGCACAGCGGTATGTCTGCGGACTTACAACGCTAGAATCCGGGTTTCAAATACCCGTGATGGGCAGAGTACAGATTGCCCATTGTGTAGGTTTGTGCTTAATTACAAACAAAAAAACTTTTCCACCTCAATACTGCAAACAATAATTAATTTAAGGGACAACCTTGAAATATTACAAATCCTGTATATAATTACAGTTTGTTTATGTTCTCACCAAATAAAGACATTAGTCACGGTAATAATATTGTTATAAGCTATATTTTTAATGTTGTAATTTGTTTATGAGCTAGATGACGCATGCCGTTAAGATCAAGGAAGTTTGTGGGAGTAGACCTAGAATATTCTAGATTTTGACGCCAAATTTTCCTGTACACTTGATGGTAAATTATAAATACGAGGCTCAGAGAAGCACCGAGAAGACAATAGTAATTTCTAGCTGGTAGAGTGAATTAGTCAGTGTGTTTTCACTTTGGAGAAATATTTGGATCTGTACATGTTATTAAGGACGTAAATTTAGTTACCTTTTACTTGTACGTTAGTATTGTGCATTTGACATCATGTGTGATCGTGGCCTAAGGGTTACCAAGTGTTAAAGCTTTTAAAAGCGTTAAAGAAGAAATAAACTAATTTGTTATCGTTTGCATGCACATGACTTTGAAGTATTTTCACCAGATAATTAAGAACAATGTTACAACAATATGTTACATTCCAATTTCCATGTAAATTTGGACTGTTTTACTAAACTTTTTACTTTTAGGCTGATTGTGTACCTTCATGCACGGATTTTGTATATGTATTTCAATATCGTATGCAAAAATATATTTGATTTACTAAACCACAAAAGTAAATAATAAGTTTGGTTTGTTATTTACTGTTTATTTATAGTTTTGTATAGAATTTAAAGAAAATGCTATAATATCCTTGTTATAACATTTTTTGTATTAATGAAGTAAACATCTTCAGGAACATAGTAAATTACTAACAATAATATTGCCTACAGTGAAAGTTGTATATACTTTTCATCATAAAAAGAAATACAATTTAAGTTTTTAAAAACCATCCTAAGTTAAATTATTTTATATGTCAAGCTTTCTCATTAAATTTGTTGGTTTTGAAAAATCATATATTTTTTTAATTTATGGAATAGGCATTACTCTTGGTAATTATGATAGGCCGGGCCCGTCGACA
>NW_013665808.1:406727-426686 GCF_000517525.1 Limulus polyphemus | reverse complement strand
GGGGGGGGGGGGGGGGGGGGGAACTGCCCAGGGGCCCGGGCGAATGAAACCTGGTTAAGCCATAAAGCCCGCAAAGCATCTTTTAGGCTATATTTTCATTTAATGATAAAAACCATAGTTTTTGGCTTTTCTTTGCATATAGACGCTTGATACATTAAGAACGACTGAAATAATAATTTGAGTAATAATTAATATGTATTTGTTACTTTATAGATTTAATAGATATTTGTTGTTACTTTATTAACGTTTCTACGCTTATACTGTGAGGTAAAAACGGCTGCTGCTATGATTTTGTCTGGTTTATGAGCTCGTTGCTGCCCTAATTTAGGATCTTCTTTTTAATAAATTATTTATAAAAAATGTTAAAAAAGAGAGAGAGAGAAAGGGGCCCAGCGAGGTTGTTTGCCCCGGGGCCCGTGCTGGCTCTCGACGTTCCTGTGATAGGCACAATTTTTAAGCTTTAATGGTGTTGAATGACATCTTCTGTCCAGTGTGGTAGAGTTTCTTCACCTGTTTACAAAAGTTCATAAATCTAGATATACATAACTGTATGTATCATTGTGATTACTAGTTGAGCTGTTGGCAACATATTTTGGTGATTTTAAATGTACTTTTGGGAGAGAAATAAAGAAACTAATAAATAACAGTTAATATCATTTTAAAAAATTACATATCATTTATGAAGTAAAATGCAAATAAATAGTTGGAGGTTGGAAATGACATAATACAATTTTGTAAATCATTTTAAAGAGATTTTGCATAATAGAAAAGATGATAGTCATATCCCCAAAAGGGGCTGAAGACCATCTGTAGGGTTCACCTGTTTTAACCACTCATACCAATATACAGTAGTGTGTTGTCTGTCAGTCAGTCAAAGACATTAGTCACATATGGGATGCTTGATGTTGCAATTTGTACTGTCACAGTGTCAGTAAAACAAGCACATACCATGAATCACAAGAAGAATTATACACTCTGTAGGCTATAACACAGCATGACATATGAACTTCAAAAGCAAGAAATATTTGTTACTCTTAATTTTGGTTTATTTATTTTTGAAACAGAGCCTTTTTGGGGACCCTGCAGAAATTCATCTTTTGTGCTAAAATCTATATAAGAGATTTAAAAAACATATCCACAAAATGTGTGTTTCTATGTAGTATATGTAAAAATAGAAATTTTACAAGGGTGTAGTTACCAGTTTATGTAGGTAATTTTAAATGTTACTTTATGTAATCCCTTACATATCAAAGTGATTGAATGTTTCATGGCAGTTATATGCAAAGTTATTTATAAAGGCAAATAGACTTTGCAATAGCTCACACTTATAATGTGTAGACGGTAAAAAGTAGCTTTTAGTTCCTAATAGTACATTATCCTAAAATATAACTTAAAAAGTCACGAAAATGCCTTTTTTTGCTTTCTGAGCCGAAGTTATGTTTTTTATGCTAACAATTTAGCTAACACTGAAAGCATAAAGCAGAAGTTGCATTATTGCAAGAAAATATTCCTGAAAGCTACTTTTTTTCTAAGCCACCTCAATGGTATTTTAATATTTTTACTTAATATTTGCATTATTCTTTTATCAGATTTATTGTTTACATCTAATATAGAAATGGTTGAGAGGGTTGAAATTGGGGAACATCTTTATATCTATATCTATCTACATATATATATATATTATATGTGTCATATTTGCATATTTTCACAAAAATGTTTGAAAATATGGATAAGATAATCAAAGGGTAGAAAAGGTGGATATTGTGCAAAACTGTGATGATATTAGTATCACCATATTTCATATTTCCATTACTAGAATAGAATATATCTTTATATATATATTCAGGTTATTTTTCAAAATTTTCATGCAGACTCTACACATATTTAGTGTTTTTCTAGTAAACCAGATGATGAAGGTTGTAAACATGCATTAATACCCTTGCTTTGGTAATAGTTACATTCTAAAACTAGTGTTCCATAGAAGCTTTTACATGCTTGGCTCTGGGTCTGTATTTGCCCCATTGAATGGGGTTAAGCTGGTTTTAGGGGTGGTGCAGGGACATGTACAAGTTATGATGAGTTTGGGATTTATTTTCCTTGTGTATGTTTATTTAGAATAGTTGTTGAAATACATACACTAAGGACTGTAGTATACCTACACTAGGACCCTGGTGTGATGTGAAAGTGTAATATTTCACTTTGTCCCTTGTTTTGGGTAAATTTTTATAGCCTTCTTTTTACCCATTTGTATTTATTTGTATATTATTTGCATATTTGACTTATATAGCAACTATAAATTATATTGTTATATTATTTGTATGTCCAGCCAAACACCCCTACTTTGCAACTCTTTCCTACACCACTGGAAGTCACCATGGATTCTGTTAATAAATCAGATGTTTCCACATCTACAGGTGAGTTTTGAGTTCATGATTGTCACTTTCCCACTTTAGGTATTATATCATAAATGGATATTACAATGATTTTCTCATATTAAAAATCTAAGCACAATTTAATCTTTTGTAGATAACTAAGGCATGTTTTAAACATGATATACGTAGACTTTGCATCAGCAGAATGTTCAGAGAAAGTTAACTGATAAGTTTAAATTATCAAGTACTAATTTAGTAAATTAATAACTTATCTTGTAGTAATTTATCAAAATAACTTATAACATAATTATTATTTAATGTTTAGCTCCCTATTTAGAGGACTGATTTGCTGGAGATTTTTTTTTGGGGGGGGGGGGATATTTTATCATTAGTTTGTTTCTTGTTAAGTGCAAGGCTACACAATGGGCTATCTGTGCTGTGCCCATGGGTATCAAAATCAAAACCCAGTTTTTAGTATTATAATTCTTAATACTTACTGTGAGCCACTGGGGGACTATTTTATTGCATGTTAAAAAGTTATTACTACACTATAATATTAATATAAATATAAGATATTTTTGGATTGATAAAATTGTTTTTCCACTTTAATACCATAATGGTTTTTGGAGAATTCGTATGAAGCAAAATAAAGTTATCTTTTCAAATAAATTAAATTTTGTAATCTTTAGTAATACATTTGTGAATTACAACATACATAATTAATTGAAGGCCAAAAACAAAATAATTAGGTGCATCATAGTATGAATATGTGCGTGTGATGGATTTCTCACTGGAAGTACTGACGTAAGTGCATGCAATTAACCTTGAATTTGGTTTTGCAAAATATATAAGAAAATCAATGTTAAGAAATGACTCAGACATTAAAATACTGAAAAATGCATATTAGAAACAGCATCTGAAACACTTATATTACATGTCTTGATTCTTCGATGAAACAGGTTCTTAAAAAGTTTTCCAGTATTTATTAACTGTACTTACATCTGAATACACTTATAATACATTTCAGATGACTTTTCAGTGAAACAAGTTCTTAAAGAGTTTACCAATATTTATTAAATGTACTTACATCTGAATCACTTATAATACATTTCAGATGACTGTTCAGTGAAACAAGTTCTTAAAGAGTTTACCAATATTTATTAAATGTACTTACATCTGAATACACTTATAATACATTTCAGATGACTGTTCAGTGAAACAAGTTCTTAAAGAGTTTATTTGTACTTTCAACAGGACTGCTGTATAAAATACTAGTATGTACTTCAACATTCAGAGCAGAAATGAATGTTATTAGTATGTTGAAAAGACTTTTAAGAACTTACTTGACTGAAGTAGCCCAATCACCACCATTATTTTTTTCTGGCTGTACATAAAATAATTAAATAGAACGTGTGTATTGATGGGCAAAATTTATAATATTTATGTAAATATGAAAGTACTGGAAACCTATTGACAGTTTTCTTGTCTGTATTGTCTTAAGAATATACATATTTTGAAAATATTGTTTTTATCAAAGAATGTTTGGTTCAAGAATATTGCAATATATTCATAAGTTTTCTTGTGGCAATCCAAAGAGCTGCCATTATATCTCTAGTGCGAGCTCGAACAATGAGAGAATACAATCAGGTTGGTATACAGAAATTTTTTTATATCTATAATATCAAGTTTTTTGTATTGATTATAAATTCAGTCAACCATTCAGTACTTGTATCTAAAATAAAATGTTTGTGTTGATTGGGAGTTCATCTATCTATATCATTCTGATATTTTTAAAATGTGTTAGTTTTTTGTATTGTACTGCATACCAGATGTGTATTATATCTCTCTTTTTTTCTATTTATATGAATTTATATGCTTAGAAAATGTGATGTCTAATATTGTCTTTTCATTAGTCCTATTGTAATCATAACATATCTAATTGTCAACTGCATATGTCAGAACAGTTTATATGAGATCCACAACTGTTAACAGTTTGCTAAGGGGATTCATAGTATTAATGGGTCATCTTTTTTCAAACTTAATGTTGAGAATGATTAGACTAGATTTTGGAAAGGTAAGTGCCATCTTCACCTGAGACAGTTTTAGTTTTCTAACAAGATAATTGGCTTTTGGAATGGATTGCCTTCAGGTGTGGTGGAAGCAATACATTTAAGAGAATTTAAAAGAAGGCTTGATAAATATTTGAATGAAAAAGGCTAGCCTTGAATTGTTTTGTTAATAATTTAGTTTAATGGATGAGATGGTCTAGATAGACCAACAGTTTCTCTTTTGCCCTTAAGTGTTATGTTATATATGTCTAAACCATTTATTTGGATCTATAAGCCTAGTTTTGAAAATACAGTTTGTTTAGTGTCTGTGGTAGGATGAAATGTGTACCACTTTTGTTATGTATACAAATACACAAAACAGACTACCAGAGTTATTGCATAACATAACAATTCATGTACAAACTTTAATGTACATGTATATATTTTTTACTCATGGCCTATTGTGTTTTATGTTAATAAGTTTGATAGTTGAATATTTTTGTTCAAACTATTTGTTCATAGCAAGTAGCAGATCTTAGAAAAGAAAATTTTTACATAAAATTGAAAATATATTTCCTCGAAAAAAAATATGGTGAAAAAATTTTACTGTGAAAGTAAAGAACTTCACAGAATTGTCAGTACACTATCTTAAGATAGTTATTGTAAATGATATAATGACTAATAATATTCTGAGAAAAACTGAAATAATAATTTATAATTATACATTTATGCTTTCTCAGCCACAGTATTCACTTGAATTAGGCATTTGAACTTAAACTTTTTTAAAACTACATAATATGACATAATAAGGAAAGAAATTTGGTCCTCTTAGTGCCTGTTTCACTTTTGTCAAAATAAGAAAGTGTAGATTATTTTTAGTGACTTTAAGAATAGAATGGTGTATATTAATGAATTTTATTATACATTGGTCATTTATTATTAAAAATTCAAAGGTTATTGAAATGGTCTTTGAACAATTTTACTCTTTATAATTAAACATATGAAGATTGACTGATAGTAAATTTAATGTTCCCCAGTAGGACAGTAGTAAGTTTACAGACTTACAATGCTAAAATCTAGGGTGTAGTTCCCCAAGTATATTAAATCATATCATTCTTCTGCTTCTTTCAGTTTGATTAGGTAACTTTTTGAATTGCATTTATTATTGGAAGTACTTATCAAGCTTTAAAGAAATCAACAGAGAATCTCACATATATATATATATAGAGAGAGAGAGAGAGAGAAAAGAAAAATTTGTGCAGATATTGGTGGCTATTTTACATCTGATAAATCACTAGTATTGTTTAATGTTTTGTGTGTTGTTATAACTGTAGAGGACTGTATTCAGTCCATTCTGAGATCTGATCTCTTGTACAGAAATCTTTCATACAAAGTTATAAAAATGGGGTCTTCAAGCTCTTTTATGTGAAAATTAGCAACGTGAGATAAATGCATAGGAAGTTTCTGCTGTAACTTAAAAAATAACCATCAAAATATTAAAATAAAGTATTTTAACAAATATATGTTGTGCAGTAGTTTTCTTTAAAACTTTCATGGGCCCATAATTTACATAAATGAGCTTTATTTTGGCCCCAAGTTATCTAACTCTTTAAACTTTTATACAGTGATTATAAGTGTTTAATATTTACCTGTAACTTGTTGAATTTGACTACAAGCTTTAACATAGAAAACTAAATCATCCTTTGTTAGGTAATGTGAAGTAAATATTTGGTAACCCTAGTTTAAGTTACAGTGTTCATTTTCAGTGTTATAAAGTGGTTAAGAATTAAACATTTTCTATATATTTAATGATCATTAATTCTTAATAATGATTAGTTTTAAGCATGAGTTTCTTCTTTGGAGAAATTCATCATGTTTCTGAATTTTGTGTTCTTGTTCCTTGAACCCTTTAAGGGTCATCATTAAAGGTTTCATAAATGTATTACTCTCCTTTTTGTTTGCATGTGCTGTAAACATAAGACATGTATGAATGTCGTAAGTAGATGTTTTCCCACTGGTTAAGCACCTGCAGTTCCTATATCTTGTCCTTAGACAAAATGAACTGTACGTGGCCTATTGGACAGTGTGCTGAGTTGTGGGTTGGAAGGTCCAAAATTTAAGCCTGCTTGCAACTATGGATGTGTTACATGAGTTGCAACAAATCCTTGTGTACTGTTAAAAGTAGATGTGTAAGCTGTTGGTGTTGCCAGTTGATTGCTCTGTCTCTAATCAGCAGTTCTAAATTATGGATGATTATACCTGAACCTTGGGAATCTGAGTTGACCATTTAGCCTAGGTGCTACATGAGGCACCATTCAGGTTGAAAATGCCAAATGGTTCAGTCAAACAAACATGTTTGAAATTGTGAATGTCAGCATTTATAACCATTTGCTGTGTAACATCTAGGTATTTTCTTCAAAATTAATAAACAGACTTGTTTTAATATTGAAAAAAAATCAATGTATCAGATTGACTATATATAGTAGTTAAACAATCATATCAACCTCTTCTTATCTTAATTAATATAAACTCACAACCGTGACTGAAAAAGTTTGTTACTTTTCTCACTTGTACTTATTGTATTACAATACAATTTTGAAAAAAATCATGCAATTTTATAACTAGTGGTACTGAACAAGCTAACTTTAAAAATTCATCTTATGTTAAGACAGGTTGGTTACAATATCTTTCAGAATATACAGCTGCAAGCTGACAAAGAGACTTTATATAAAGAACTCGAGCAGAAACACAAGCTTTTGCAGGATTCTTTGTAAGCATGCTTTTAAGTATGCCTCTATTACTATTAGGTATTGTTCATTATCAATGTTTAATACTTATACATTACTGAAATGTATGAAAAATGTTTGTTTCTGTAAATGTTATTCTCTCTTTTGAAAACATGAATAAATCAGTTGTTTTAAAATAATAAGTCATTGAAATGCCCCATACTATTTCAGTTAATTGCCAAATAGTGAGTGATCTATTGTGAAGTTGTTTACCTAAATAAAGTGCAGCATAGGAAGTTCCATGTGGGCATAAAATTTGCCTTTGCTAAATGGAAAATAAGCCTGATATAACTTAATTTCTGCCCTCCCATCTTCCATCATGATTTTTTCTTTATTCAAAATATAATTTATTTTATTTTGCATTTATAGAGTGTTTTAAATTTGTTTGACAAAAATTTACATATTTTCTAAAGTAGTTTTAAAATATAAGAACTTTGTAGTAGCACTTCATATTACAGCAGTTTTTCAAACCTACACAACTTAGTCTGTAAATAAATATTAGAAATTGCAGGATATATACTGTATATTTTTTAAGTGATTTTTCCCATACGATACTGAACCTCTTCTCACATAATAGCTTTTCTCATTCAGTGCTGCCTTCTATATATACACACATTTTTTTTATCTCACAACTAGTCTTGGTACTCCCACCTATCCCAAATAAGCATGCAACAACCTTCCTCCAATAGGAGTGTGAGACACTCTTCTGGCAAAGTTGGCTCCCATAGATACTGTAGAACCCAATTTTCACTTCGAAATTAGGCAAAAAAGAAGCACCTGAAGTGGGGAAGAAGAGTGAGAAGTTTGTAAGGAGGTAAGTATCTATCAGAAATACATTTTCAATTTAGGAAAATTATAACTTCCAATACGATACCTTACCTCCACTTACATAATAGCTAGAATTCCACTGGGACTGGTGTAAAATTTACCTAGATGAGCACCCTCAGAAAGAGAGCTCCTAGAGCCTATAAGAATGACTCCATTTTTAAACCCTCTTCTGCACATGTTACTGTATTACATTCAAAATTTCATTAAACCACTTTACTATCAATGTATTTTAATTAAATTACTATTATTAAGTACATTATAATTCAAAGTGTTATTAATTATCTAAGTTATTATTTCTTTATTTGAAAAGCAACCTGAGTTGTTGTTTTTGCAGTTGAACTTGAGTTACTTTTGGTTGTTGCATTTGTTTCCACTCGCAGTTGAATTTTGTATCACTACTACTACTACTATCACAGTAGTTAACACTACTAATGCACCTCAACCTGCAGTTTCTCAGGCTTCAGGCTCCACACTTTTGGCTGAGGAAGTCTCAGATTTAGTATGTCATGAATTGGAGTCCATTATGGGGCCTGTGGTGTCTCCTGATCCCAGACCAGGTTTTCCTTTTCCTGGTGAACCTGGACAAGAAGATGATGATTTGGATAGCTTCTTTCCACCTCCTTCACTTGCTGTGCAATCCCATCTTTTACCTGCTGACCCACAGACCATCTTCAGCCTTTCTGTATATGGAATCACAGGAATGTTACCTTTTGTCTGCATCTCCTATGTCTTATGATTTCTCTCTTTCCCTATTGCTTTCCACCCCTTCCTCTGACTACCAGGTTTTCCGTACCTCTCCAGATATTAGGATTCATGCTGACCAGTTTGTAGTGCAGTTGCAATTGGAGGTCAACATGCCTTATCCCCCTCATACATCAGATAATCATGCTTTAGCATATCATTTGGATTTTCTGTTTCTTGACTCTCAAACCTTAGAGTCTTTGATCCAGGTGTGGGATTCTAATCCTGATACCTCTGTGAGATTTATCCAAGCCCAATTTTCCTGCCTCCATTTGTACCTCTACACTCTCCTGAGATACTTCTACTCCATCCATCTTCTTCAAGGTTATCCCCTGCTCCCCTGCAAGGTTTTAGGAGGATACTCACTCCTTTGTGCATTCCAAGTTGGTGAGCTTGTTTTCCTTGGCTCTTTTCCTTCAAACATGCCTCCTCTGTTGATGGGATCTCCTGGGTAAGAATGTGATGTTAACTAATGTGTCCTACCCACATCTTATTTATGGAACCTTCTTGTGGCCATATTTTTATGAAGAATGGTTTTTGGAGGTCTTTCCGACTCTTTGGAGTCCAGGTTGGAGGCTGCTTGGCAACATTCCTCCCTTTCATCCTTGGTCTCTTGTTTATCGCAGCCTTTGCCTGTTCGTGTTTTCCACCCTCCACCTTCTGCCCCTTTGCCTGTTCCTGTTTTCCACCCTCCACCTTCTGCCCCTTTGCATGTTCCTCTTTCTCGGGTCTCAGTGCCTAGCTGACAAATTTCGCATTGCTGGGTCCCCTGCCTCCAATGATACTGGTGTCTGTCTTGTAGGGTCTGGCAAGGTCAGAACATGTTTCGCCAAGTTTGTGCATCTATGGAACGATTGTACCTCAGATCCTTGTGTGCTTCAGGTGTTGTCAGAAAGTCTTTCCCTTCATTTGCTTAACCTCCCTCCCTTATCCACACATCCAATCCCTTTCCTCCTTCTCAGTATTCTACTTTTTGCCAGCATCTTTCCAAAGCAATTCAGACTCTCCTTCTCAAGGACACTATAGAACCTGTCAGTCATCCTTCTCTAGGATTCTTTTCAGGTTGTTCATAGTTCCCAAGAAGACTGAGGACTGGCATCCTGTTATAGATCTTTCCCATCTCAACCATTTTCTCATTTCCCCATGGAGTCTGTACTCACACCTTTGTGGGTGTATGCTCCAGGTCTTTGAATGATGAAGGTAGATGATACCTTCATTTAGTCCACAAGGATCGAGTTTATCAATTCCACGCTTTGCCATTTGGTCTGGCATTTGCACCCTACATATTTTATTGGGTGGTCAGGGACTTTGCTTCACTTATTAATTCTCATGGTCTGTGGTTCCATCATTACATGGACAACTGGCTACTGTTAGCTTCTTCTCATCAGACATCTCACAAGCACACCCAGTTGCTTCTTGGAGAAGTGGCTTAGGTGAGTTGGCATCCCACTACCTTATGCACCTGGGGGATGTTTTTCAACTCCTGTTTCAGTCATGCCCAGCCTTCTCCACTTCATTTGTGAGTGATGAAGCTCTTAGTTTTCAAGGCTTAATCCTCTCCTTCCCTTATTGCATGTGAAATTCTTTCTATTTTGGGGACTTTGGCTTCCATGGAAGCCCTCATTCCTTTCAGTTATGCCCACATGCAGACCCTTCAGTTTGTGTTGCACAATCAGTGGAATTTTGCTCAAGATCCTCTGTTATTCTTTTCTCTCCCTCGGTAAACATTGATTTGGCCTGGTGGCTCAACAGAAACAACACCATGCATGGCATTTGTCTGGTCCTTTGCAAGGTGTTCTGGACTCTGCACATGAGTAGCTTCCATTCTTTCCCATTCCATCCATCCTTCCTCCTTAACCCTACTACGATGCTATACAAAGATTCCTTGTATGTTATGTAACTCTGGTGATGTTTCTTTCCAAAAATGAAACTAGTGGATAAAATTATTTGAAATTTGACAAGTATTTTCTTAAAAGTATGTAGTGTCAGAAAAATAAATATTTAAATTTGATTTTTTCTGCTATTTGTACAAAAAATTCGTTATTTAAAGTAATTATTTCACTAGGAATCTGAATAGTTCACTTGCAAGGTGATTTACATGTTGAGTATAAAAATACTATTTTTTTATCTTACGGTTTTCACATTTCGCTTGCATAATCACTAGAACCTCCTAAATTAATATCAAAAGTTTCTAAGGTAAATATTTATATTTTATTTTCCATTTTCTCTACTTTAGCTATTATCATCAATGTAAAGTGCAATGAAATGTTTAGAATTAAGAAATGGAAATATGTATTTACCTTTTATCTCTTCATTGAACAATCTTATAAATATTGCTTGGAGACGGCTTGAATGAGTAATGAAGAAAAACTTTAATATAAGTTTAACATAACAGCAAATGTACAACGTTTCGACAAGGTTTTGTCATCATCATTATATTAAAGTTTTTCTTCATTACCCATTCAAGCCATCTCCAAGCATTTTTATTCTCAAAGTGGGTTCCTCGTCATTGAATCTTATAATATCTTCTTTTAGTGATATGCGTAATTTTATGTCTTTACCTTTTCACAAATTATTTTATTATTTATATCTACACACTTCAACAGGTCCCTGCTGGTGGTATAATGTTATGATCAGCAAAGAGTCTGCTTATATGGCATAATGTTTGCTCTTGTCTCTTTTTATAATGCATGACCAGCGAAGCAATGAGTAGAAAAACTTAATTATCAAATATGAATTCTAAAATACAAATTATACATAATTAACTAGAATGTTAAAGTAAAACCTAAATGCAATTTTACTGTCTATTAATTTAATATGTATAAGGAAAAAAACAGGTAAGTGCTAGGGACATTGTGTTCAACAATAGACTAAGCTTTTTTTTCGACTTCCTCTGTAAAATGCAAACATCAATTAACTTCATACCTTAGGAAATACAGCATGAAATTGGCTCTCTTTATTAGCTATAAGCATAGCATTTTACTTGAAACTATCTGTTTACCAACACATTTTCTACTTTGCAATTGGACATGGCTTATCTTGAACTGAGGAAACTTTTACAACTGTTATCTCCAAGACAATTTCTTGGAATGCTCTGGAATTACTTGTAAACAGACTGTATACACTGTGTTTTGAATGTCTCTGAGAGAACATCTACATTTACACTACAATTTCTTCTAAAGCACAATTTTAAATTATTGTTTTAAAGGTTTTTTTAAAATAAAAGAATAATAACTTAGATAATTAATAAAACTCTAATTATAACATATTTAAGTAATTACATTGATACTAAAGTAGTTTAACTAAGTTTTGAATGTAACACAGTAACATGAGCAGAAAGGGGTTTAAAAATGTCATTGTCCCTATAGGCTCCATGGGCTCTCTTTGGATGCTTTCTGAAGGGTGCTCATCTAGGTATGTTTTGCACCAGTCCCTCCACCACTTCACTGTGGGATTCTAACTATTATATAAGTGGAGGTAAGGTATCGTATTGGAAGTTATAATTTTCCTAAATTGAAAATGTATTTTTGATAGATACTTACCTCATCTCAAACTTCCCACCCTTCCTCACTATTTCCAGTGTTTCTCTTTTGCCTAATCTCAAAGTGATAATTGGGTTCTACAGTATAGAGAGAGCCAGCTGTGCCAGGAGAGTTTGTCGCACTCCTATTGATGGAGGGTTGTCGCATGCTTATTTGCATGCAACAGTGGAGCTGTACCATGTTAAACACGTGGGGTAGGTGGGAGTATCAAGGCTAATGGCAAGCAAAAAAAATTTGTGCATATAGAGGGCAGCACTGAACAAAAAGCTATTATGTGAGAAGAGGTATCCATCTATTGGAAATACATTTTCAATTTAGGAAAATTATAACTTTAGTAGGTAGTAAAAGTGTAACTTTAATTTGGAAACATTTCTATTTTGAGATTATACAGAAATAGATTTTTTTCTGCATTGAATTTGTTGATTTTTAATCTATTTGCACTAAAACATTCTTTGTATTATAGGAATGATAGTCAAATATCCCACTTTTTAAATCAAGCAAAAATAGTCCAGAAGTTTATATTGGGTGTTTTTGGCCATAGCTACCTACTTCCTAGTTTCCCAGTTTCAAATTAAGTATGGCTATGCATAGATAGCCCTTGTGTAGCATTATGAAAAATTCTGAAACAAAAAAGTATATCATTATGATAGTGGCATTGCATCAGGGTATAAACTATAATGTGTGTTAAAGTTTACTTATAGTAACAACTCTTATATCACTTAGCTTTTATAAGTAATTTTGTTATTTTATATGTTAAATTTAAGGCCTACTCTTTTAAATATTTATTGTTTTTGTCTAACATTGTTTACTTGCTGAAGACATACAGATATGAACAGAGGATTCATATCATCTATGCATGTCTCCCAAAACAAACTATTTTTAGTATTTGTAACATATTATAGCTAATTATTAACCACATGTGCATGGGAGGAGGTCACAGTGTGCTTGTTTCAACCATGTTCTGAGATTGCCATTCAACATTTTTACCATTCATTGATGATTTTGTGACAATTGATGTTAGAATGAAGGATATACCAGACGCAATATACAGGAATACTGGAGAAAACTGTAGATATATATTTAGAAGATTGTAGATGTTATGCAAATGTAATTTACAAACTCTGTAGTGGACAAAAGTATTTTTATTCTTCACATGAACATCTGCTTATACTCTGACTTGTCAGAGTGCGAGTCAGACTGACTTTGTCATTTCATTAGAAATATCTTTAATACAAAAAAACTTTATTAAAACATTTTTTGTGTGTGTACAACAGACTTGTTTTGTTTATTATGAGCTTGCCACGTTTCATGAAGATACATTTCCAAATTTTGGAATTATAGTGAACGTCACTTCCCTAGTATGGGATCTTTTTCCTGGAACAATCCCATGCACATTCAGTTAAGATGCAGAACTTCCGTCAGATTTATCTGTTTCTTAGCATACTTGAATTAAAAGAAATCTATTATCAATTTTTATGAATTAATGAAATATGCAGAATAAATTAGTTTGTAAAGCTTATGTAAGGATAAGCTTTAATTAACTCCTCTAGCAGCAAGAAGAATTTTAACACAAAAATAAATTAGATTTGATTATATATATAATTTTAATGTTGAAAATGTAATGAGATAAAAACTATAGCTTCCAAGAATAATATTAAATCAGACACACCAAAACTAAACATAGGTACATAAAATTTTGTGTGTCACTAAAGAACAAGTTAAAAAGCCTTATTCATAGTGAGAGTTGTACAGGTAGTTAAAAGTTCTTTGCATAAAACATATAGATAGCATAAAACAATTTCTTTATATAGTTTCTATTATTTCTTTAATACTTGCAATGTTAATGTTTTATGTATACATACAGTTTTAACCAGGTGTAACTAATGTTAGCAATCTATAATTTTTATGAAGATGATGCTATTTGAAATCTATATTTAAAGTTTTATACATGTATGGATTATTAAAATGTTCCTATATTTTCCTCCAGTATTTAGATATGGAATACATGGTTAGTTTTATTTCATAATAGATGCATCTTAGAGAAGCTAGAACATCATAATGGAAAAGAAATAGAAGAACTAAAACAAAAAATGGATGATGAAAAATCTCATCTTGAAGAGAAAGTGGTAACACTAGAACAAGTGAGTTAGAAAGTTTGTAATTGTAACTCTCTAAACTTTTTTTTTTTGTGAGTCTGCTTTAGCAACATACTGAACAGCGGCAAAGAATAAGGAGAGAAGTTAATAGCTAAAAAATTTTTTGAATATTTGGTAACTAAATTTTTCCTTTCAGGTTAATTTTCATTTGCCATTGTGATATATCCAAGTAAAACTTAACTATTGAGCTACAGAGGATAGGTCCACTTGATAACTGGAGACAGAGATGTCACTAGGTACTTAAAAGATTCAGGCCCAGAACTCTTGGGAATGTTCTGTGTTTCAGTATGACATGTATCATGGTTTTCTATTCTGATCTTTCAAGACACCATCTGGGGATTTAGGGCACTGTCAAATAGAATTGGGGCATGGGCCCTCTGTGCCAGTGCCTAGCAATGCCTCTGACTGAGTATTCTCTCAAGATATTGATTACAGATTAATGCTTAAATGTTTACTGACTGGATTGATATTAAATGAAATAAAGAGACTGGACATAAAATGGAACACAAAATGCATAGTCAGTCCTTATTATGTAATGTTGTATATTATACAATATAGCTTGTGTGCCTGCTTGGATGCTCAAAACATGTTCAACCATCATTTTATACTAGCTCTTCCTTTAGTTTATTCTGGTGTTGTCTTGTATCAGGCCATTTAAAATGGAAGCCCAATTTCAGACTAGACTATATTATTAAAGACAAAGTTCCAGACTTTTTTGGCTGTTTAAATGCCCCATTTCTCAGCTTCTTATAAACCTTACATTTTCCCAGAGCAGGATGTGCTACCCACATAACTGGTAATTCTCATTACAGTATAGGTGGGGCCATAACCTCTAGACATCACCTAAACAACTATTAAAGGGTACTGCTCCCTATGTCCTTAGGTGATGTGTTTTATTAAGCAGTGTTTTTCTTAGGTAATAACAGGTATTCTCTGCTTCTCAGAACAACAAAGGGAACTTGAAACAACAACATTTTCTCTTCCTTCTTTTAACATGCGTTATGTGATACCTGCTTATATTCATAACAAAGAATGAATTCAGAAACACAGAATATATAAATAGCACACCATTGTCCATATTGTTACAATGGAGTTTCTCTTAGAGTAATACAAAATGAATTTCGTACATCTAACTAAAAGTACAGGTTTTTTATTTACATTAATTTTATGTGACTATGCTTTTGGTTCAAGTTATTTGAAGAGACCAGACTGTAATTTAAAATTTATTTTATTTAACCCTTATACAAGTGTATGATAATGCATTTTAAACATTGTGATATCTAGTCTTGGCTATTGTAGAGGTATTGAAATAACTTGAAACTAACTTTAAAATATAATTTTTGATTAGTAAATGAGCTTATTTTTCCAGATGGATAAATTCAAAGATCAAATACAAACGTTTAAAAATGTTGTTCCATAGTTTTCTTTCTCACTTTATTAAACATTATTTGAAAAGGTACTTATAGTGAGTATTTCTTATATATTAAATAATGTTTTTTTAATGATTGATGCGATTGAATCTCTGCAAGTACTAGGGTGGAATAAAGGGTAAAGAAATATGTCAGAGCTTTGTTTCAGTTCACAGTTGAGATCAAGGTATTTAATTTAATACTGACAGAAGAACATTGTTTCAAAAGACTAGTATAAGTTTCATTCATTATATAAAGTCATCATATAATATATATGTACTTAAGGCTGCACAAACTTTCCTCTTTTTGTCTTCAATAATTTCCATTTGAAATGATTCATATAAATTTCAGGAACTTCAGATTGAGAAAAAATGTAGAAGAAAAAAAGACATTGTGAAAGATCAGAGTAATGAAACCCATAAAAAAGCTTTTGGTGTTGATGTCAGTTAAGGAAAACTCTATTGAAAAAGTTAAAAAAATTCAATACTGAATAGTTCTTAAATCTTTGGTAATAATAATAATTTACATGTCTTTTTGCAAGAAGTAATATTTTTCCATATTTTCAGCTGTGGTTAAACTTATACATTTACCAGTATCTTTCGTAAATGAGCTAATTTTGGGTCTTTTGCAAATTGAAAGATTTTCATGGTTGTTGTTTTTTATATTAATAATTTAAGTCATTTTTATTGTAAATTTTGATATAGTGTTCATATAAAATGTATTGATAATTTTTAAGATTGTAATTTTTATTTATTTTTCTCTGCTTCTTAGACTGTAAATGTTTTAAGTGAAGAAGAGAGTACAGCACAAAGCAAGTTAAAACAGAGGGTGAAAGAACTGGAAGAAGTAATATTTAAAAAAGAAGATGAAATAAAGGTACATTTTCTGATTCTAGTGTTTACTTCTTAGTAGAACATACTGTTTATGTAGAAAAGTGGTTAAATTAATATGTAATTCATTATGTTTCCAAGTGTTTTTAGTGTATATTTATCGATAAAACATGTACCAAGATCATGACTACCATGTAATCTAACCATTGCAGCAAAAAACACAGAACACATGTTAATACGTCTAATAAATATTAATTGTAATTCAGCACCCAAGAGTTCAAACTGAATAAGATAGAATCAAATCCAGCAAAAACTAATGAGTGCCATATAAACTCATTGTTTTGACATATGTTTACATTTTCCTAAGGATATTTTAAATAAGTGATCAAAACGTTTAAGAAATTGAAATACATATTAGCTTATGGAATTTTTGTGGTTATCACTTCCTCATAATAAGCATATTTACATTTTACTCTTTTAATTTTAGCATATTATAGGTACTTTACATGGATTGTAGTTGTGATGAAATTTTATAGTTATCTGTTGTTTCTATAGTTAATGTTCATTATTTTAGGTGACAAAACAGAGGCTCTTTAAACAAGATAAAAAAAATTAAAACCTTAGAAGTAAGATCCCAGGAAAGAGACAAAATAATTCAAGATCTGATCCAGACTGTTTAGAAAAACGATGAAGAGATACAATAGAATATTAGCAGATAGATATGAAGTTATAGAATACATTGATGGTGCTTTCAGTAAATCCGTATACAAGGCTACTGCTGCAGATGCCAAAGTTGATAAACATGCTAATGTTGCAGCAAGAGAAGAACTCAAAACATCATTGAAAAAAGTTATTTATTTCGTGTACGTATTGTGTATTTATTGAATTTAAAAATTTATTTTTAGTTGTGTATGAAAAGTTTCTACGATTATTAAACTTAGATGCACTAATTAAATAAGCTAAGCTTATTGTGAAATGAGATTTCCTGTAACTAAGGGTTGGGTTAGATATTATTGAAATGTTAAATGTCTTTGAATTCAAGTTTAAAATTACTGAACTGAACTTAATTGTCATATTTGTATGTACTTAAATCATTAAAAAGATTTCTGAAGTTTTCATTGTCGTACATCATAATTTATGCTGTGTTTACAGAAAATTGCAAAAGAATTCCTTTAGGTTTACGTTGTTTTTGACAATGACATGGATATTTCTTTGATCCTGAAGGTACTTGCATGATAGACTAATATTATTCACAGAGCTTTACCCTACTTATTTTAATTCCATTCAATTTACAAAGCGACCCACATATCTCTTACATAAAACTTTTTAGTAAATATTCAGATCTTTGTACTTAAATGAATAGCTCCATAACAACTTAAATTTTAATATATATTGATTTTAAAAGGGGTACATTATATATCTACAGTTTTGAATGATGTTTCCTTTTTTGTTAACAAGAGAATATTTTGGTTCAGTGCCTTAATATAATTAATTAAATCTAATCATTTCACTATTTTTTGTTATTAATTATAACAATCGAGAGAGAGGTATGATAAATAGTATTGGCTATATATATTTGTTTAATATCTTGGTCATAGCTTGAAGAATTTAAAATAAAGGAATTTTGAAATGTTTGTTTCTTTGTTGTTAACAACAAAGCTACACAATGGACTATCTGTGCTGTGCCAACCTGGAGGAGTGAAACCCAATTTAGATCATTATAAGCCCTCATACTTACTACTAAGCCACATGGCTACTTTTAACAGTACCCCTCAATAATAAATCTAATGAATTTATATTAGTTATAAAAAATTTATCATTATTTTTAATAATAAACATGATGGTAAAACCATAAAAATTGGTATAAATAGTCACTGTTTCCAAATATGTCAAAACATTGTTGTTATCTATCACTAAGAATTCAGAATGTAGTAATGGAACATTTTTATAGTAAAATTTGCTCAAATGAAACAAATATGGCAGATATTGAATGGATTTGTTGTGTTCTCAAATAACAGATTTGTACAAATTAGTGCCAAAACTCCATAATTCTATTTCCTGATCAGTTGTAATATCAATAAAAAGTACATGAAAATGCTAATCATACATCTACCAATAGCTTTAGACTGATTTGTAAAATTTGACACTATTATTAGCATGAAAAGTAACTTTTGCTTGTGGCTGGTGTAATTAAGATCTGATATATTTCTGTAAATCAAAGAATACCTCAAGTGGTATTGGATTCTTTTTTTAAAAAACAGTGATTAATTTCTCACTGTCTGATATATTTCAATAAATTTTCTCTTTATACTTTCACAGGCCCATCTTAGCAGTAGAAAAGAAGGTACAGACACTTCTAAAGGTTCAGCCAACTTTTCTCAAGAATACTTGTTAGGAGAGATACAGAGATTAACAATTGAACTTCAGTTGCAGGAAGACAGTAACAAAGTGTGTATTTATATATATGAAAAAACTTTAATAGTGCTACAGGTATGAGATATTTTAGCAGTACACACAAGTAAGGTAATGCAAGACCATTCAGCTGAATGGAAAATATCTTGATATATCCCCAATAACTTCATTGCTTTACGTAGGTCTGTTTATGTAAAATATATATAAAATGTTAAAATATTTTTAAATGTAAAGTTAAAGACGAAAAAAATGGATGTTATTCATTTTAATTATTTTTAATTTTTGTTCTTGATCTTTTTCTATTTCCTAATGAGATTAAGAAGAAGAATAAAGAATATATGCAATAGATCTTGCTTTTAATATGTGAAGGCTTTCAAATCTAGCTTAATTTTTCACTTTTTAATACTTTGCAAATGAAGATAATTGGTCATCTGGTGGTCAGAAGTAAGTTTACATACTTAAAATGCCAAAATTGGGGGTTTTATTTCATGTGGTGGACAGAATGAAGATAGCCCATTGTCTATCCTTGGAACAAAAACAAACCATTATGATTGGCCTTGGGAATTTCCAGTGTTTTAAATGATCTAGCTAAAGTGTAGCAGAACTGAATGTATTGAAAATATAGAAATTAGTCTTATAAACATATAATTTGCACTTTTACAAAAATTTATATAGCCAACTATGTTTAACCCTTTGGTGCCTGGCAGGCTACACCTGTTGCTCAATCTGAGGACAAAACTGTACCATTGAATTAAAACATTAATTAAAGATAAACTTTTAGTTATTACTCCATACTTATTTTTTATACTTTACAAGAAGGTTTTACAGTATTTAT
>NW_013665808.1:393149-406106 GCF_000517525.1 Limulus polyphemus | reverse complement strand
GCCTGAGCAAGCCTTTCTGACTGGGCCTATACCTACAGTTAATTATATAAATTTAGCATAGGCAAATATGCTGCATATATATATAAATAACAGAAAATTACAAATGTGAGCATTTAAAAATACTATTAATGATTATTTTTGCCTTTTTAGTTTCTCTTTACCTTTTTGCTACCACATTTATGCTTGTAATAACTCATTTTCAATCGACTGCCCTTAAGGAAAATTGAAATGAAGAAAGAAAACAGAGTACAAATTTACAGCAGACTATTCTGCAAACTGGTTAAGTTTGAGGAGCTTCAATGCTTACCAGAGTAGACTAGGGACTCAATTTGTAACAAGAAGACTCATTATTGTGACTACAAGGGAGGGGAATGATTCAAAGAACAAAACTAAGAACAGGAATGGGTGTAAAAATATCAGATGATTTGTGGAACAAGAAGTATGAAAGACTTGTGTGACTCCTTATGAAGGGACAAGAGAGAGAAAATGACAGAAAAAGTGGCATGTAACATCAAACTGATGCCAGGTTTAACGTGGCTGTTGAAGCATATTTGGAGGATTTAAAAATTGCTGACACATTTATTTTTACTGAAGATTAAAATTTAAAATGCAAAGCAGAATTTTGCACAGCCCTGCTTATATATCTTTAAGAGAAAAGTGGAAATAGCTTTCAACAAAATTTGAATCTTATAACTTCCAACTTATAACTTTTAACAACTCTAGCAAGTTTCTGTTTCTTAACCTAGTTGTCATGTTGTTTTGTCAATTCGCTATATCTCATTGAGAATCATAGGCTAGTAGTTAAAGCTTTTTTTACTGTTATTTTGTTTTCAGTTGTCTCTAGTTTAGTGCAGATTCTTGTAGAGATCAAAGTAAAGTGACAATTAAAATCTTAACTTGATTGTTTGTTTGTTTGCACAAAGCTACACAAAGGGACTATCTGGTCTCTGCCCACCACGGGTATCAAAACCCGGTTTCTAGCATTATACATCCGCAGACATACTGCTGTGCCACTGGGGGGCTCTTAGCTTGATAACATGTTGCTGTAAATTATATACACACCTAACTTTTTAAGCTTGCTTTAATGTTTTATACTTCATTTTAATTGAATTATGATATTGTACTATGTTTTTTTATGGAACATAGAAGATCAAGTTAAGAATATTTAGGCTTATAGTTAGATTATTTTGCACTCATTTCACTGAGAAGGCCATTGTTTGTTAGGTCGTTTACATTAGACCTTATTGGCCCAAGTAATTGCTTGAATGGACAAATAAAACTGCTTAAAAACATAAAAAGAAGGTATATAAACGAATATAAAACAAGTTTATAATTTATTAAATGTATCAAATGCATGGGTGCAAACCTTTTACCAAAGTGATTAAATAGTTATGAATTTATTCAACAACCCACCCCAATTCTCCAGTGCTTAATGCTTACCTATTTAACATACGGTATTCCCCAATTTGCTGAAAATTACAAGGAATATCATTTCAAAACATATCCCAAGATACTTTAAATGAACAATACCTTTCTCAGCCTTGTGCCCATGGCTTTATAAATGAATCCTTCTGATTAACAATTAAAAACATCAATTTGCTTGCTTATAATTATGATAAAGAAAAAGTTATTTTTATAGTACAACAGTAATCATATAAACACACTGAAATTATGTGCAATTTTTCTAATCAAATAAAAAATACAATTTTATAAAATAAAAGCTTTATCAGAAAGATTTACAATTATGTAGGATTACATAAAATCAGTAATAGAAATCTATAACAAAGATAAGTATTTTAACTGTTTTTTTTTTAAAGAAATATTTTCTAATTTCCAAAGCTGAGAATTCGTGCAATATTTAAAAATATGATATTTGACTTTACAAAAGTTACATAATCTTTTACTTCTTAGAAGCTACATGATCTATAGAAAGTTCTTATCAAGGTTTTCAAACAAGTTCATCCAGTAATTTATTTTTTTGCATTGCAGTAAAATAAATGATACAACAGGTTATTTTAAGTGATACACCCAGGCATTTTAAGATTAAAAGAATCACCTATAGAACTTCATATTGTGGACATAAGCAACAACAATAAAATGTTGTAAAATGACTGATAAAAGTGTAGTGGGCTTTAGCAGACTCCTTACAAATGGATTTTCTAATTTCAAAGAATACTGCAGAACTTAAGTTTAGCCTCTTAAATACAAAATAACAATCCAATTTAATCATTGTTTTTATACTACTTTGCAAATCATTATGACTGACCTTAGGAATGTCCAGTGTTAAGATCATATTCTCAAACCTGTTAAATCTTTAAAACTTTTAGCAAAAGAGAAACTATACATGTTGAAAATCAAGTTGCACTACTAATGAAAATTTGAAATTAGTTTTATAAACATGTAACCTAAGTTCCTAAAAAAACATATATGGCTAAATCTGTTTAAAAAAAGAATTATTTGAATTATGGCCAAAAACATCAATAAGGCTTACATTAAGAGTTTAAAATTGTGTGTTTCAAGGAAGTTTTTAACAATGAAATGGGACTGAATAGTGTTCTTTACTGACTAAATGCTTGATAGGTTTAGGTATAAACATTTTGCATTAAAAAAAAATTCAGATTTTAAAAATTAAACTTTGTTCTGACATAATTAATGAAATAAAGTAGATAAATTTCACAAACACTAATCATATAATTACATAAGGAGTTCAGTCACCAATTTTCAAGTTAATACACAGTTTTTCTACATTATTTTTTTTTCTGAGGCTTTAGAACAGCAGTCAGAAACTCAGCTCCAGCAGATCCAGAATTTATAACACACACTCTTAAAGTAATGCAAGAAGAAATGTCTAAATCTGTTCAGCTGCACAGGAAAGTATGTTCAGATAAAGATGCCATGATAACCCAGTTTCATCATTCCATTCGTGAGACTCGGAAAGTTATGGATGATTGGCTGGCATCTGTTTCAAAGTTTTAGCTAGTGCTGGCTTATCCTTTTGTTTAATGTATTTGTCTTTTTTTTTAGTATCGCAAAGCATCTGACATTTGTATTACATATAATTATTTTTTAATAATACTGAAGTAACTATGGAAGTATGTGTATTTTGATTATAAAAGAAACATTATTTTGACAAGGCTAACATTGATGAAATGCTTATAGTATTATTTGCACATAATTTCCAGAAATACTTATATTTAATGTACAGTAAGAGTAAAATATTGTGAACAAATAACCTTAAATAGCTGGTTTTGACATCTTGAAAACTGATTTTGTTCTATAAGCTTAATATTTATTTGGTACATAATATTGACCAGGAAATTTGTATATATTTATATGTAATAATTTTGCAAAATCTCATAAAAAAATATATAATTATTTTTGAAAAGTAGTTGCATATCACTTGCAAGTGTATGTTATTTGCATGGTCATTTCATTTTGCTATATATATTTACACAATATTTGACTTATTTGAAATTATTTTCTTAAGAGGATGTTTTCCTTCTTGTATGCCTTTAATAGATTTTTGTAGTTTTCTTGGCAGAAATTTTCACATAAAAAATACCCCAAAGACCTGTTTTGAATTATGTAAAAGTAATGGCTTTCATATTTTAATACAGGGGAATAATAAAATTTTCTGCGAAATAATTGATTTTTTTTATCATGAAATTAAAAATTAGTGTTGTGACTATAGAAAAGTATGGAGGTAAGATTTTAAAGTGTATCTCAATAATAAAGAATATTAAGTTTTGTAACTGCAAGAATTACATGTAAGCACTAATGATCAAACTTTGTTTCTATACAGTATTTATCAAATTAGTTTGTTTTTACCCAACTAATAGTTAATGAAAATTTTGCCAGTCATAATGTATATTGCCAAAGAAAATTATCATTGATTTAATCTGGATCACTTACTTGGATTTAAATATAGAAATATAGCATATGATTTACATTCAATGTATTTGTCAGGTGGTCTGAATTTGAATTAGATTTTGTTGCAAATGTAAGGATAACAAGGAAAAAAGCATTATTGGAATGCACAATGTATGCACTCATTTAAAGCTATGTTCTAATTTAATGAAATTCTGTTTTCTATAGTTTGATGGATAAGAAAGATATTTTTATATGAAAAAATCATGGAGCACAAATATTATTGTATTGGTGCTACATTCTCCATAATGTTTACATATATATATGCACAAAGGGTTGAGTATGTTATATTAAAACAATATTGAATATGCAAATCAGCAAGTTATGTGTATAAAGTTGCAATAGAAGATTATGTATCAAAACAAGATTTTGACACTATTTGGTATTTTGTTAGTAGTTTGATGCCACCACAAAAATTAATTACTTTTGGGAACAATGAGGAACAGCTTTTTCATGTGTAAAATATTCATACACTCAAATCATAAAAATATGTTCAAATCTAGGATTACAAATTTCTAAGATAGGAGTATCCATGGTACTTAATGGCATTGAAAAGCAAAGGAATATGGAACAATTTGATCAACATAGTCATCCAGAAGGAAACTACAATAAATAATACCCAAGCCATGGTAAGCAAAGTGCATCATCTTGTAACAGGTGAGAACCCATGAACACAAAAGTCAATTGTAAAAGACATCTATGTGCCACAGGCAACAGCATACAACACAATCAAGAAGGATCTCTGTTTATAAAAATAATATAAGTTACCCATACACAGGTTTCTTCCACAATATATCTATTCAATTTTAGCATACATCAAACCGATGGAAAATGAAGTGATTCTCATGCTATCCCATACAAAGACATATTGATATTGTTTGAGTCACTGGACATAGCAACTGTGGACTTTTGTGCAATTGGACTGTTGAAATAACTGTTGAGAAATTTTCTTCATTATACACTAGATGGATTATGGGAGACATGCAGGGAGGAACTTCGTGCTTTGGACATGACAGACTTACAGTTGTGCCTTTTACAATGGAAACTACACTGCAGGGCTATTGTTAGAATATATGATTGTCTGATAAAGCATGACCAGTTGTGAAAACTTGAACTATAATGACATTGTGAGGTTCCACAATCATTTCAATACTATGTTTTCAACACTGTATATAAAGTGAATCATATAATCTGTTTTGCTTTGGTATTTAAAATACTTGAAGAGAATAGATTAAAGATATGAGTAATTTGTGAAAAGATTGTAAATGTCCATGCAAGAATTATATTTGTTGTAAGTGTAACATATATTTGTTGTTCTGTTATTTAAATTTCAATTATATAAAAGAGAATATAATTCTTACCTAAAATTACCTGCAAGTTATATGTAGGTGTGAGTAAATTAACTTGTAGACTTTTTATTTGTTGGTGAAAAGGGGGGTGGTCTGTTGCACATCTGCTGCCCTAATGGTTACAACCAACAACCTGTGATCTCAGGCTAACAATAGCAGAACACATATACTGTGTCTGTTGAACTTAGTTTCAGAATTATTGACTTCTGTATCCAACAAGCAGGGATTAAGATTTAAAAGTGACTTTATAAAAACGTTATAAAAAGGTCATATTTTGGAGCTATACACCAAACCTCAGGTTTGAAACCAAAGGTGTTAACATTTTTTATATTAAGCAAAGTGCTGCTAAAACTTTAATTATTGGTTACTTTTACACTGTTTACTACCCAGAATCAAAGGATATGTTTTTTTAAGCAAACACTTTTGTAAATCTATTCTCTCAATATATATTTTGTATTACAATGTTTTTAAATTGATTAGGTTTGTTTTCTGTATTCTCCAGTATAAGATGGATTCTGTTCCCCAAATCCTGGACTGAATCTTTAAATAATATATATATATATATATATATAGTTTAGAAATAATCACAGTATTAGAGGCACCGTAAGTGGTACCCTATTTGTGTGTTTTGTTTATACACTGCCCTATCACTGTTGTAATATATATGGTGTAGCACTGCCATAGACCTGAAAATATTTGCTATTGTGTGAAGTATCTTTTTGCTACATTCCAGCTAGTGTCTGGTGTAGTTTGTCTTCATTATTATTATAAAGTTTTTCACAGCTGTAAATGACTGAAAGCCTGTGATCTAGCTTTTTGAGTTGAACCATTTAAATGGTAAGAAAGATGATGTATAATATTACATTAAAACTAAACATGGGGTTATAATGTTTTCTGTGGTAAGAAACATTATAGAACTGGAATCTGCTAAGACCTAGAAAAAGTCGTCTTTGTTTTTAAAACATCTTAATTTAGATATTCATAAGCATTTGAATGTGTAGATTTTTAGTTTTACTATATGTGTTTGGTAGCTAAAAGCAAGAAATACTTGTCACATTGTTAATATTAGTTGCTAAGGGAATCTGTTACTAAACATTTATATTGGGCATATTCTAATGGTCTGTTTTACCCACCATCATGCCCCAAGTGGAACAAAAAATGTGGCTAGCTAACTAATGAATGAATATTTGCTGTAACATTGTTATCAATATAAGTGTAGCTACCAGTTTTGCCGCCAATTTTGATTTGATTCCTTTAAGTCACACACTAAATCCTTTTTTGGCCGCACATTTTTTCACACCTAAGATGTTTTTGATTAGATAGTTATTTAACTAGAGTATAAATGGATCACTTAGTCTAGGTAAGATTTAAGAGAATCTATTAATATGTGTTATACCTTAAGTATTGATGGGTAGAAAGTTTGTCAATGTTGATTTGCTAATAGAATAAGTAACTTAGTAATTTATTTAATGCATTTTTTTAGAGTTTCTATGTCCACTAAGAATTATCTCATATATAAAGAATGATGGCACCATCATAAAAATTTCATCAAAGATGTATGAAGTTTTGACATCAGTAGTGTGAGGGAAAATGGTTTTGAGACTGTAAGCAGTTAAAGAACTTTTAACGTTTCTTTTAGGTTTTTTTTGGGGGGATAATCATCATAACTGAAAATGTTTTTAATAAACTGATAACCAACCTAGTGGGGTTTTTACTATTTCTTTTGGGAGTTTGCAGTACATAATATTACTTTTAATATAAATATGCAGAAAATTTAATCCAGAACCTCCATAAAGAGAGAAAGAAAGAAGTAAGACAGAAGGTAAGTGTTGCAGATGCACTACACCTCCCATTCATTTGACACAAGGTCACCCAAAATAACTTGAAGCATTGGTCAGTTGAAACTCTTTGGAACATCAACAGGTGGATTTACTGACAGACTTATTGCATAAATCTCATCAAGAAGTAAGGTTTTATTTTAGTCTAAAGTTTTGGAATACTTAATATATGTTCTATATTATGAGGAAGTTTAAATGTTTGTTTCCTTAGAAAGTTGTAAACTAGTATGTAAGATCATGTTCAAATGTTCACAAACTGTTTGTTGTATTTTAATTTATCACAGTGAGTTCAATATACCATAAAATGTAGGACACACCATCAACCAGGGACATTGTTTATTAGGTATTAGAACATTCTTGTTGTGATGGCAAACTTCCATTTATAAACTACAAGATAGGTTTAGATAACATTTCTTTATTAACTGTTATAGTTCTGAGTGTGTTCTTCTCAAAGGTGCAATATCAGTATAATTAATTGTAACTGTTTAGACGAATGGAACATAAAGAACAGAATGAATGTAAATGGCACAAGCCTCAGATTATGTATATTGTTACAACAATGATACAAGGTAATAACCAACAATACTAGTGACTCAAATAAAAGAGTAAAAAAAAAGGCAAAGATGCACTGGTTATTGGCCTAGGGTCCTCTCCTTTCACACTCAATATGTGCAGTCCTTACAATTTTAACATTGTAAATCTGTAGACTTACCACTGTACCACCAGGGGACTCCCTAAATGAACCTTTGCTGCTGATATACCTAAAGAGCATGATATACAGTTGTTAAATGATTTGAATTAAATATAACTGAGTATACAAAAAGAAAACAACAGGGAAAAAGTACTTAACAAGCTGATTTTTATAATAAAATTGCTTGATACTGCTAATATGTATAATATCAATTAATGGTTAAATAATAATAACAAAATATGTATGCCAGATGACCAAAAGAGCACAATTTTACAGATAATGTCACAGAATGTCAGATCAATGGATTGAAGTAAAGGTTTAATAATTCTCTGCTGATACTCACATCTTGTCCACTTTTCAGCTTCCTGACCACCAATACCTCTTTATATTGTTTTGAGATCTAATCCAAACATCTAATCTAATCCTGTATTGGATCAGTGAATAGCTCATCAGCTTTCCATCCCTCAAGATGAATCTCTGAGCACTAGTCATGATTAAAACCAAGTAGAATTGAACTAAGAAAGTGCACCTGAATTCATGACTTTTGTTATCTCGTAACATTGTTTGGCTGTGGCATTCAGACAGTGTCAACTCAACCAGCAAAGGATATTGCAGTTGCTAATACCTTCAACCCAGATGTTATATGTTGCCATATGTTGGATAGAACAGGTATTATCTACTATACAGAACAAAACAATAAAGTAGTTAGAACAAGGTAGTCTCAATGAGTTTCCCATGTGTTTATGCTAAAACTCCATACAAACTAAATAAATGACAAAAGTTTAAAATTCATATATAACTAAAGTAGGTAGAAAACATATGATATGCCTGCATATCTCACATGTAGGATGATTTTATTTCATAGAATCTTGTAGTAAAATTCTCATATGTATATATATATATATATATATAGGTCACTTGTCACTGATACTGTTGGTCATTAGAATAAGAGCTTTTCAACTTAGAAACAAAAGTAAAACATACACCAATCTTCCACCCACTTTTTCTGTTCTACTACAATTTTACCCTTGGATTGTTCTAAATTGTTCAATTATTATCAAAAGTGTTTTAAACATGATTACACAAAAGTTTGTTTTCATTCGTATTCATAAGTACAGTTTCATTCATTTCATTATATTTACATGAAACTTGTAAGCTAACTTTATAACAAAATAGGATATCTATTCTTATTCATAACTGAGGCAATGATAATATAATTTTTTCCATCATTTCAGCCTTAAAAGAACCAAAATCTTACCACATGTTTTTTCATGTATATCTCCTGATATTTCTTCCAAGCAAAATTAATTTAGTTACAGCACACTAACAGCTGGTTTTGTATCTTACTGTGTAATTTAGTTACAAAAAATAGTTTCAACATTTCTCATTTTTATTTTATAATGTAATTTCCATGTTGATACAATTATATACAAAACTTGTTGTTGAAAGCATTGCATCATAGTGTTAATCAAACATTCCAGTGGAACCTACGTTTAAAAACATTCTTTTATATTTTTCTAGTCATTTTCAATCCTTAAATCATGCTTCTAATACTGATAGCCTCTGATATGTATTGCCAAAATTCGATTGATTTTTGATGATATGCTTTTGCCCCTGTAGTATATATCTGCCTTTTTTTACACACAGAAAAGTACACTTGGCTATTGTATATTTTGTTATGTAATGAACAGTGACATTCATTGACCTGAACTAATTGTCAATATCAAAAAGTATTGATTTGGCTGTTATCTATCCCTTGTGCTCACTTGCAAAACAGTGAAATCATAGCCAGATAGCAAACTGCTCTAGCCTGATATTACAAAGTTCAGTTGCAAAGAACTGCATGTCTTATGCAACCAGAGTCTTCTGCTAAGTAAGAATGAAGAGAATGTAATAAACTTAAAAGATCTTAGAGACAGAGACATAATATCTTCCACAATATGAAAAACCCAATTCCAGTGTGTCACTCTGTTTTCTCAATGAGATTTGGATATATCTTTTCAAGGAGAGAATCCTATTTCACCAACTTTGAACTATATTGTAACTTCTCCAAATGTTCACCTCAGTCTATCTTCCCATTGAGATGTTTGTGGAAAGAGTAGAAAGTTTATTCTATGGAGACAGATTTAGTTCAACAATCTTTCCCATTTCGTCATATAGATAATGTCTGACAACTACAGCAGGAAATATGTATGCTAGTTTTGAGAAATGAGCAACTAGAGAGATCATCTCAAAATAGTCTATGAAATTTTAGCAACACAGAAAGTTTCCTACAATGTTTATGATAAAAAAAAAGTTTTTAAAACAAGCTTATTTTTATAATGCAAAAATAATTTTAACAACTGCTTTTAGATGTGATTATGAATACATCTTACTTTATTATGCATGACAAGTTAGCACAAATGCTGTGAAGTTTTATGACGTTGCTTTGAATCATTGAATTCTGCAAGAAGGCTGTGTAGCATATTATTCTCTACATACATATTTGTTGACATTTCGATAGAACTTTGAGGCATAATTTGGAAGTCTTTGTTTGATCTTATTTCTATTAAAGACAAAAAAAATAACAATTATGGAGGAGCACCCACTTATTTAGTGAAAGGTGACATATTTCAGAAAAGGTAATACAATTCAATTAACTCATATTAACTACGATTGCATTTCACTGTGGTCACATAAACAAGGAAATAAATAAATCCTGTGAAAGTGCAATATTATGAAACATTCCACATTATAGTTCTTTCCGAAAAAGTGTTGTTCTTTTAACTTATTATTAATGTATTAGAAAGTTTTATGTCTGAGCTACTTAAAATGATTGTTATATGTGCATAGCCAACTTACAAACAGTGTTCAATGTGACCGCTATGCATAAGACATGATACAACCCGAATGATTCCATAAAATTCCCGATCTCTTAAGGTAGCTGGCTCATTATGATACACTAGTAACTTGAGATGGCCACAGAGCTACAAATTAGCAGGGAATGAAGTTTGGAGATGAGATTGTGCTGCCTGTATATGTAGAAATTGTCTACTGATTACTTAATCTCCAACTTCCCTCAACTGTGTGGACAGCCTGTCATTGTAGAATGAATCATCATAACACATGAAGACTGTTTCATTCAAAACTCCTCTTTCCTGATGTGTAAGGCAGAAATATTCTAAGTAGCATTAGTACTGTTCTTGTTTATTCAATGTTATTAAGAAAAAAATCATTTATCCTTTTTCTTTGCTACCTTCACATGACTAGGGTTCTTAATGTTGTACCATTGCTATTAACACTGTTGTAGTAATGCTTCATGAAAGCAGGTCTAACATTCAAAGATAATCTGTCAGGAGCGGCCCCCCAGTGGCACAGCGGGATGTCTGCGGGCTTACAACGCTATAATCCGGGTTTCGATACCCGTGGTGGCAGAGCACAGATAGCCCATTGTGTAGCTTTGTGCGTAATTACAAATTGTCAAAAACAAACTGTCAGGAGTGATTTCTAAAGAATTTTAATGTTTTCGGATATGGAGTGTTTTAAATTTTCGTCCCCTGGTGGGTCAGCGGTAAGTTTATAGACTGATAGCACTAAAATCCGGCGATCGATTCTCCGTGGTGGTTAAAGCGCCGATAGCCTATTGTTTATCTTTGCACTAAAACACATAAACTTACTTTTGAATGTTAAAATATATATGACATCCTTTATAGTCTTCTTTGACCCTTTTGTTTGTTAGTCTAGTGGGACATGTAGGTTCAAGACTTCCTCAGTAGTAATTTTAGTAGTTAGAGTACCATTTTTAATTATATTATAAATATTAGTGCGCTTTTAATGTCAAATTAGAGTTCTTATACTCAATAAATCTTGGTCTAGAAGTCAAAATTGCTACTCAATTACTTTTAGGAGCTTTGATATTGCCAATTTTCAGTTTTGGCCGCCATTTTGGACGTCATCTTGAATATTTCAAAACCCTCAAGGATGCCGAGGTGTCACCCTCCAGATTCGTAATTAGCAACCTCATAAAAACCATCAAGAAACATTACACATATGGTGTTTCACATAAATAAGATAGTTCACAAGTGTGAAACGTGACTTCACACATTATTCATTCCTAGTTCTTTTTTGATTAAAGAGTTTATGTTAATTTTGAGCTTTATGATAGACAGTTTCCATATTCCGACAAGGCTGCCGCTGACATTCTCAATAATAGGAACAATGTTGGTGATAAAGTTGTTTGTTGTTTAATTTGTGATATATATATATCTTCTCAGACTAAGTGTTGTGTTGGTACATTGTTTTGTCTTCACTGATTGGCTCCATGGCCCTCTATTCGGCGCAACCATTTTTATGAATGAAACTCCTAAATATTCTTTTAAGTTAAATTATTGTTAATACATATATCTAGTATGATTTAAATTATACATTGTATAGTTGCAAGTTTTTGATGCGGGTGGGGCGTGGATTTCTACTCTACATATTGTTCTGAGTGTGTTGGTTTCTTATAAACACAGAAGTCGCATTCAGTTGATTTCCTAATTAATTGAATATTCAAAAAATCTATGGGAAAATTTTCTTAATCTTCAGTGGTAAGTTGAATGTTGTAATTACGGTTTGAAACAAGAGTGTTTATTAAGTCACATTTAAAACCACAGAAAACAACATAAACATACCTCATCTAATGTACCGGAATTGTATGGCTGTATTAACCAAAATATTGGAACATTGTTTGAACAAATATGACAGAATTCATCCTTATCTTTATATACTAATTATAACATATCAGATCGGCTGGGCCAATGAAGAAATATTTATTCGAAATTGTTATCAGTCTTACTGTCATGTAGTGTCACACAAATTACTGATCAATAGATATCACGCTTCTCCGGTATAAGGCGTTTATATACCATAATAATTGATATATTATATATTACTGATATAAATAGCGTTTCGATCGAAGACTATTGTATTATATACTATGGAGTGGGAGTGGTATTACTTGCCTCATCATTTCTGAAGTGCTATGTGCTAGTATTTAAATAAATTCTTAATCTTCATTCTACTGTGTTACATGATGTTTTTCTGCCCTGAATTCTTCATTTTAGACTTTGTCTTCCTTTATATGGTTTCAGAATATGCAGTATTCCTATTGTACAGTGGTACTTTTATGCTT
>NW_013665808.1:391392-392170 GCF_000517525.1 Limulus polyphemus | reverse complement strand
ATTGACCTTTCAAACATTGAATGATTGACCATTCTCATTCAAAAATAAGGAAAACTAACCTCGAAATGTCATCTTACTTACCATTGGAGGAGACTGTTGTCTACATTCTTACACAACATGCAGCGCTATTTCATTATCAATAAAGAATCACAAAGAACAAAATACAACTAGAAAGAAATCAATTTAACGACTCTGTTTTGGGAAAATCGCACATATTGAGAATAATTGATAAATATAAAATAATACTACATCTCAAAAAAGAAGAAGAAAAAGATGGAAAACGCATGGTGTGTTTGTATGTCGCAGAAGTTGTCGTTGAAATGGTTTTATAGGCGGAGCCAGATTTGGGTGTAGCATTGGTTAGACTTGTAATTTTCACGATTTCCAGAATCATTTAGGATTTTCTCTATTATGATTTCGGATGTCAGCGGGAAGTCCAACAAAGTTTTATAGGATTTCAGTTATAAACAATGAATTGTTGGCTAGCATAAAAAGACATACATTTAACTCTTTTTGTAGACTACGACATGTGTAATTCAGACTATCTCTTGTGGCAAAATGCTGTTATTACAAACATTAATTAATGCATACGGATAGACTTAGTTTCTGAACGATGTACTTTTTGCAAAATTTGTTCGTAAGTTATTGTTTTTTGTTGTTGTTGTTGTTTTGGTATATTAAAGTTAAAGAAATGTGCGATTTGATATTGAAATTAATTCAGTTAAATGTTTAAATGTGCTTTAGTTGTGTTGCGTCATCGAGGTCACGTGACTGGTGT
>NW_013665808.1:390687-391382 GCF_000517525.1 Limulus polyphemus | reverse complement strand
ATATACCATAATAATTGATATATTATATATTACTGATATAAATAGCGTTTCGATCGAAGACTATTGTATTGCATTCCCAGTTGGTTATCGGATATTGAGTTAAATAATAAATAATGACTCACTAACGCTATTTGGCGGGAATACAGAAAAATGAGACTCTTTCCTAAGAGGTCCAAGTTACATTTATATAAATTACAGAATGAATTGGGTCAGTTGGATCAGGAAACGGTTGCAGAAGTTATTTTTGCGGTCGCATATGAGATGATTCGAGGATGGGAAACGATCTACTAAATATTTTTACTCACTAAAAAGACGTAGAGATGAATATCAAAAATGTCTATGGCTCAGATATTTGTAAAATATTATACAGAGGTGTATGGCTATTATTCTGCACTTCTTAAAGATTAATGAGATGGAACAAAATGATTTAGATTTTGTTTTAAGTAGTGTAATAACTCGATCGTCCAATAAAAATAAAATACTTTTTAATAGAGGAATCATGAGTGACGAAATCACGAAAATACTGCCATTACTACCAAGTGATAAAACGCCGGGCATTGACGGTTATTCAATGGAGTTTTATCGTTATTTTTTGCTTCTTTTCCTGGATGATTTTGTCGAGATCTGAACCATATTTATGAGCGACAAGACTTACAAGATATGTATAGGGAACCGATGAATGGTAACTGATCAAC
>NW_013665808.1:378371-389687 GCF_000517525.1 Limulus polyphemus | reverse complement strand
ATCTACCCGACCCATGCCCGTATCTAATCTAGGAAGAACCTAAAAAGTCATTAGTAGAGAGCAAACAAGAACAAAATCTTTAAAGTTCAAATAACTACAACTGTTAAAAGTTAAAACAAGCTGTTATATTGAAGGATTGAATCCAGTCAGCTAGTAATATATAATTCTGATTTAAAATCTTGGATAAAGTTGACTCAGCGTTAGGATGTAGCTGGTGGCAAGTTGGGTTTCTATTATGATGACGTCGGATGTGTGGATATGTCTGTTTGCGTTTCCTTGCACTTCGATCTGGCGGTTGTCTCGGTTTAGCGGCTGATTTGTCGTTTCATACGTAATAAAACAATTTAATTTTGCAGTATTGTTTTCACCGTCTTTTATCGTACACTGACCTCTTTTTTTTTAATCGAAATTCAGTATAGAAATTTAAACAAATCAAATACTGAAACGATAAGACCTTAGTATCGAAATGGTGTATTTAAGTGTTTTACACTCAAAAAACAAACCTATCATTCTATAGGTATTTAAAGAACTTGTTGTTAAACAACTCTATTCAAAACCTTAGTATATTTTGATTTTTTTAAAGCAGTATCATTTCTTAAAATATAAGTTAGCATCAAAACAAATAATGTATTCTTCAACCAGAAATAACCTGTATATTTCAACCAGAAAAAACTTGTATATTTCAACCACAAATAACCTGGATATTTCTCGCAATGACTTTTAGCTTTTTTTTTTATTATTATTTGATGTTTGGAATTCTTGATATGCGTTGACTATCAGAAAATCTGTAAAATATAAAACTTATATAGTATAATTATATATTTTTTCCTATAAAAACATATGAATCTGTATTAGGACTCAACGGACATTATAATATATAAAATAGTGTAACAATTAAACAGTCTAGCGGAAATTTAATAGGTTGAACTATGTAAGTTTGGTGTTGGATTAATTTCCTCTTCACATACGGTATTTCGTTAATATTCCCACACGTTTCAGAACGCAGAGTTTAAATATGATTTTAAATTTAATGGGAGGAGGAGCCAGAGAGGGATATGGCTGGAGCAGTTTAAGTCAGATTATAGTATATGATGTTAATACATTTCTACAAAGTAATTATAGTAAAGAACACAGTACGAGTATAGTGTAAAATCCAACTAAGAAAGAGAAGAAAATCCTATATTCTTTTCAGATTTTTTAATAACTCTTAAATTATATCTTTATTGTTTCATAAGAATTTACAATAAATATATCAATATGTTTTACGTTTCCCTGTTTTAAGTAGAATCCCACAAGGTTAACTTCTAATATTAGGTTTAAAACTGAGTTATGTTAAAAAGTCGAATAGAATGCTTGTGTTAAAAGTTATATACAAATAATAAACAAAGAACACATTTTCTGAAATCTGGTCGTTTTTGTATACAGTTAATCTTTTTATCTCTAAATATATCAGCACTAACTTCTTTATGAAATATATATTTTTTTAATGATTTAAGTATTGAATATATGAGTTAACTCAGAGAAGTGTTAAAACATCAGTATCAAATATTCCTCGTGCATTGATGTGGGAGAAATATTTCAATGCTTTATACACAATCATAAATTTGTAGTATATTAAACCCAATCATAGCTATCATGAGGCATTAGTTTTGCCTAATATTATAACTAATAAACTCAACTGAAACTTTAACAAATGAGACTAGTTAATCCTGTAGAGACGGGGTGTTTCTCAGACACTCTTCCCTTGCTAAGTGCTCTGGTATGTCTCTTACAATATTTTAATAATAACTGTGAAGAATTACATCAGACGAGTTGTGTGCTTGCATTACATTCGATTATGCAACGTCAGGTCTTATAACCGTGATGCTTTTACGTGTGGTATCCTGGTTATCACACAATTAATATTATTCACCCCTATCTCCATTTCGGTGAGGTTAGAAAAAAACTACTGACAAATATCTACACCAAAGATTTGATCACCGTACAGGTTCGCTGTTGGAGTATTCAACTCTTCATAAACAGGACTGACTGAAGTTTCTTTTGTCAAACGGCCTAGCTCCACTTCGGTGAGGTTAGAAAAAACTTCTGACAAATATCTACACCAAAGATTTGATCACGGTACAGGTTCGCTGTTGGAAGTATTCAACTCTTCATATATAGGACTGACTGAAGTTTCTTTTGTCAAGCGATCTACTCAATCTTACCGTCAGAAGGGAAGACAAATTGCAATGTTATCTCTAAAGCATACGAAACAAATGATATGTCTGTAACTTTTATTTTTGATTCTGTATAACACACCTACTCACATTACGCAGTTTCCGAAAGGTTGCAAACCATTTAGATCTATAACCTCTACCTTACACATAGGCCAGGTGGATAAGGCGCTCGACTCGCAATCTGAGGGTCGCGGGTTCGAATCCCGTCCCACCAAACATGCTCGTCCTTTCAGCCGTGGGGGCGTTATAATGTGACGGTCAATCCCACTATTCGTTGGTAAAAGAGTAGCCCAAGAGTTGGCGGTGGGTGGTGATGACTAGCTGCCTTCCCTCTAGTCTTACACTGCTAAATTAGGGACGGCTAGCGCAGATAACCCTCGTGTAGCTTTGCAAGAAATTCAAAACAAACAAACCTTACACATATATAGGGGTAATCTGGTTAAGTACGTAGTTCAGCTGTTGCTTCAAAGTTATTATTACACACGGGTAGTTATCAGTAAAATACGCAAACACAATGCGATTTTTTACCACGCAATAAGATTTTTATATTCAACCACAAACTTTTCCAAAAACTTTTTGTATGTAAGAGATTAATTATAAACAATTTGGGAAGAATGCTTTATTCGGTTCTACAGCTTCTTAAGATTATGATATGAACTGTCGGCAAGGCTTATCTTTTCACACGAGAAATAGATTAACGTTTATCCCTTTTTTTTCCGTTTTCACGGCTAATTTTTACATTATTTCTTTAATAAAGTTTATTTTGTTGATTGCTTTCATAAGCTCACAGTAACTGGCTTATTCCTAATTTTCATAGTTTTATTTCTGAGTTATAAGTAAACATTTGATGACTCTTAATTACTAGAGATTATAATATTGCTCGTTTTGTTCTTGCTTCTAACGCAGAAATAACTAATATTAGGAAAACAGTATTGGAAAATGGATATCCTATTCAGCTTGTTGATTCAGTAATTAAGAACTTTTCGGAACATATGAACAAGAGAAGAGAGGTCAACATGGAAACAATGACTTGTAAACATGGGAGCTATCTATCTTTTTGGCTTATGTTGGTGAATTGTCGAAACTACTTCTCGTGAGCATCAAAAACTAGTTAGATCTTGTTTCTCACAAGTTTCACGTGTTGTTCATTTTCGCAGTAATTTCATTTCGAGAATGTGTTTAGGGTTAACGACACAATTAAAGAACTTGAAGTTCACTCTTACCAGGCATGTTACATTAGTAGTACAAAACGTTAGTTACAACGACGCTTCAATAAACGTTGTCAGAACTCTATCTTCAGTAATTACAGACTATACATCCACGTGCTCACGTTTTGTAACGGTCTAATTTCATCTCATGTCTTTCGCCCCCCCCCAGTGGCACAGCGGTATGTCTGCGGACTTACAACGCTAGAATCCGGGTTTCGATACCCGTGGTGGGCAGAGCACAGATAGCCCATTGTGTAGCTTTGTGCTTAATTACAAACAAAACAATCTCATGTCTTTCAAATTATCTCTTCATCTTGTAGCAAACAGGAGTTAAAGATAAATTTTAAATAACTCCTTCTCAAGCTATAAGGCATAGTCCTAAAATTTTCTTGGACAAACAATTATTATATCACGTCAACCTTAAGGTTGTTATTTTACATCAAACCTCTTTTTTTTAATGTTGTCATAAACCACCAATTTTCTATACTTAAGTTTACCGAGATTAAAAAGTATATACTTTCACTGATATTGTCATTCAGGTTTTATATTTTTTCTTTGTTGCTGTAAGGCAACGTATCCTGTGAAAGAAAGCTTACAATATCACGCTCACTACCGTTGTGTTATATTGAGTAATGTCATGTTATCTTTATATAATTTATATATTATGTGTGCGTACGTTCAATTTTTTTCGCACTAATATTGCACAAATATCTATATAGCCCCTCTTTTACAATTAATTGGTGTTAATTCAAATAAGATAAAGAGAACAAAAGCAACATAATAAATATCTAACACTAGATACTACAGATTGAAACACAATTTATCTTTAGACGTCAGTTTAGATTTTCCCGCAATCGTTGAGAGTAACAATGGCTCTCCAGCTTGGGAAGGTTCTCTGTATGATGTGAGAATATGATACATTGCAATAAAGGTTATTTTAATGGTATAATTATTCTCGTCTTTAAAGACGAAAAAATAATAATCCGAATACCTATACCATTAGTAATACCAACACCTCGTCTCAATCATACCGCAAAACTATAAGGTCATTTTTTTTCAATCATAGTTTTTTGTTGTCTTTCAAACCAACTCTCGTTAGAGTTAGCAACAAGATGATGGATAATATTACAAGTTTTTTTTTCACCAAAGGTAAAACTGGATGTATAATCTGTAACGTAGTGGCCTAATATATTTTTGATTCGTCGCATCATCTGCTGTGGACTGCAGTTCCTCCTATTCAAGACTCATCAGCACGGCTTGGGTCAGCAAAACCAAAGAAATTCAGTAAAGTTTCTTATATTGGTGGTTTGTATAATACTTATGGAGTTCTTCAGTTGTTTTTAACTCGCCATTAAATAACCTAAATTAATTTTGGTCTGTGAATAATATTAATGTAAATATTCACACAAATTTCATAAATATTGTCAACAAGAAACTTTTTTTTTTCGTCAAAGCGGAACCATAGTTAATTTGAATCGATTCAATTAGCATTAATACCTATATATATATATATTCTATAATTATAGTGATTATTAGAAAGTATTATAAGGACAAAAAAATTCATTAAATAAAATTATATGCTTTCCTCAGACAGCTTTTTCCAAATCTTGAAAAACGTCTCCGAACTTTCCCGTCTATTGTTAATGACGCCACATTTTACAATGACGTAACTTAGCCGACAACAAAATAGGGCCGTCTTTGAGTAGGCTTTTTATTCACGCCTTCTTTCTCGAATGAGAGGGGTGGTTCGCGCGCCCTAAAGATGGTGTACTTGATAAAGTGGAACAGTGAGAAGCTCATTTTAACGATTGCCTTGTCCCGCGCACACATAACCGAAGGAAGTGCATTTCTATGAGGTTTAATTTATGCAATCTATAGTATCGACTGACCATAAGTAAACCCTTATGGAGTCTGTGGTAGATTTTTCGGAAAGGTAAGAAAAATGTTAAAAATAAGATTATGTATAATTATAATAATTTGGCCAACCTGTGAATTCATAAAGGAGCAGAATCCCGAAATCATAACTATGTTTACTGGTCCGCATAAGATGTCCTCGATATAACAGAAAATTTAAAACTATAATTCTTAAATAAGATATTTCATACCTTTTAAAGTTTACTTCTTTGTATATAGCAGGGATATAGTGATGCTGGTGAGAAAGTGTAGTATGTATTGTAGCAGCAGACTGTTAAGAGTGCTTTGACAGGTTATTTGGTATAAGTTTATATATATATTTCTTCTGGTAGCTATTTTACCATAACGACTAGAAAAGTAAAGCCAGTCATATCATTAGTGCCCTTTATTACTGCTGTAACTTCTTTGTTACAAATTATTTTGACCAAAGCCCTTTATTTAGTATTGTCACTAGAGCTCTTTCCATTTTTAAGAATTCTATTTTATAAGCATTTGGAGCTGATCTGGGCTCAGTAAATAAATATAACATTTAGGTTTATATTTTGAATGTTTTAGCTTTCTTTTATTATTTCATCACAGTAAACCAGCAGTATATTAACGGGCTAGATTCACACACTGAGTTGTTTGATTTATATAAGCGATAACGATTATTTAGTTAGTTAGTTTTTCACGTAGAAAATACTCCACTTTTCCTCTGCAGTGTCGATGTTCCGAGTGATAGTGAGTAAACCAGCAGTACATTAACGAGCTAAATTCACACACTGAGTTGTTTGATTTATATAAGCGATAACGATTATTTAGTTAGTTAGTTTTTCACGTAGAAAATACTCCACTTTTCCTCTGCAGTGTCGATGTTCCGAGTGATAGTGAGGTTGAGGGTGAACATCAAATTATCACTGCTGAGCTCTTGCACTCATACCTCTATGGACGATGGAGACAGTGGAGCGGTCAACCTCCCCCGCAACATGTCCAAAAGAAATTAGAGGCAGAACTTCCAGAAGGTAGCTCTTTGTTTGGGTATATATATTTCCAATATAGATAGCTCCATCTTAAGATTAAACCTAATCTTCGGGAACCATTTTGATATTTTTATATAATAGACTTATTTATTGTAGTTTTAAGCATTCAATAATTGTGTGATTATAATTTAACAAAGTAATTACAAAAGTTTGAATTACCGCTCTCTCACTATTTCCTTTTTATTGAGAAAATAATAAGAATTGCAAAATATTTTTGAAATGAGAATAATTGTAAATTGTTTTATTTAAATTTTGTATTGCGAATAAAAGACAGTAGACTGAACCAAAAATATTTACTTACATTAAACAGTTTTGTATTGTGAATAAATGACAGTAAATTGAATTAAAAAACTAATTTTACTTACATTAAACAGTTTATTCTCAATCGTTTCTAAATTTGTATTTTTGCAACAGAAATATTAGGCGAAATGTGACAAACATAGGATTATAAAAACATCAGACTTATAAGTTTAATTAATTTATAAACACACAAACATATTTTCAATTTACTTCTATCAAATATCACGTGCAAGATTTCATAAAATAGAATAATTGGAAAAGCTTAACGAAGTACATTAGAAATTAGAATAATTGGAAAAGCTTAAAGAAGTACATTAGAAATTAGAATAATTGGAAAAGCTTAACGAAGTACATTAGAAATTAGAATAATTGGAAAAGCTTAAAGAAATACATTAGAAATTAGAATAATTGGAAAAAGCTTAATAAAGTACATTAGAAATTAGAATTTATTTAAGCATATAGCCATATTATTCTAGGATCTAGTTGCTAGTCAAAGCAGTGTTTCTTTTTAAACAGTTTGTTAACGCTTTGTTTGTTCTCTTACATTTGTGCCACGATTGAGACGTAACAGGTATCTTGATAATAGTACATTGTGTTTTATTGAATGTCGATCACAATACTGTTCTCAGGACAATATTATGCTTCAGCTAGCTTCTGCCAAAATCTTTGGTAATTTGTTAAAGGCAAAAAAACGTGATACTTGGCTTATCGTCTTAGTGTGCGTCTCCAGAAATGTCATCCTTAGCGCATATGATAGTAGTAAAGTTATTAAAATCACCTAAACGTTTAAAGTTATCTTAGATACTGAAATAAATATGCCAATCGCAGAAAGATAGAAACACACAAACCACATCTTCACCAGGATTTATAAAATCTGCTTATATTAAGTGTAATAAATATATTAGGTTATTAATTACGCGTAAAACATTAAAATATTCGACTAAAACAAGCGTTATATAATAAAATTTCTTGTTGTTTGTTTGTTTTAGCGCAAAGCTACACATTAGGCTATTTGCGCTCTCTCCGCTGGGAATCGAACCCTATATTTTAGCGTGATAACTCCATAATGTTTTAGCGCAAAGCTACACATTGGACTATTTCCGCTCTCTCCGCGGGGAATAGAACCCTGAATTTTAGCGTTATAACTCCGTAACATTACTGCTGACTCACAGAAGGACATGTGACAAAAGAGAGAAGGAAACGTTCTCCTAATGTTCTCTTAATGTTAAACAAATATTTGATATAAGTAATATGCAGAACAATCTTTGGAACTTTTTCTTTGATGATAAAATGTGATGACACTTAACAACATAATTATCAGCGCTAATCTGACAACTCTGACAGTTCCACGCTTTGTTTCTCTTAGCAAAAGCTAGAAAATTTTTCATTTCAATTTAAAGATTAATATGAAAACAAGCGTAAAATAAGTACTAACTTTCAAAATTTGTCATTTTATTAGCGCATATTTCGTGGTGTGATTTTTATTTATATGCCTGCTTTTAGACTCCTTTTCTTTCGAAAAAAAAATTTTCTGATCCTAAATATATCTTTAAACACTCAAATCGAAAGCAACTTCGGTTTTCTTTTTGTTTTTGTAATGCTAAAATATTTCTTTTTTGGCAAACTTTCGTCTCTGCAATTTGATGTTTGAGTCTGTTCATACTTAAAACTAGATATAGCACAAAAAACCTATAACTTTTTCGGTTTTGTTAATTTCAGTATAATACAATATTACTTATTTATGTTCACAAACGTTTAATAGAATATCTTATCTCTGCTAGCCTTGTCTATTTTTTTTCTTTTTGTAAAATATCCAGTTTTATAAACAAATTAATAATTTTCTTAACTGAGGAAAATATTTTCTGAAAGGCTGTGAACAATCTCAATTTTTGTACATACAAACGCTAGTCAAAATTGGTAGCACAAACAGAATTTTCAACAAGTTCCTACACGACCATGCGCTAGCATAGGAATCAAGCCCCCCTGGAATGGCGTTGGTCTCCATAAGATAATATTGTCCATTATTCTAATTACATTAGATTAGGCCCCATCATATGTCCCATTGCCCCTCCCATAGTTGAGAGAAGCTGGAGCTGGGACTGGGTTAAAACAAAGAACAAATCAAGTGTGTTATTAAGGTCCACACAATATATATATATATATAATGATGTATACTCAAATGGGCATTGTTTTCTGATAAAAATATATATACGTGTCTATTTTTAAAGCTTTTCTTTCCAAAACATTCTTCTTTAACATATTGCAATTTACACTGAATATAGTATAAAAATCGGTGATTGTGCTTGAACACAAGCGCGTAAAACAGTCCTTGTAAAGAAAAAAATCTTCGAGGTATTATGTGTACATAAAAAAATCATTTTCTAATATAACCACCTCTTGATAACTTCCCCCATTTCATCTATTTATGATTTGCTAGAAGACAGCCATAGCACGAAGCACGTGAACGTGAATAAAACACCAACACCGATATATATCTAATTCGATTCATTTTGTTTCTTCATGCGATTATTGGGCGTCAAATGTTCTCATCAACACTGCACGTCGTAATTATACCGCTCCTCTCTTGTCCGACTTGCGCGCGGCAGCAGTTCCTCGCGTAATAATTGTATTGTCCGCAAGATAGCACCCCGCGACTGGCACGTGCCATGACTCCTTGTCACATGACAAAACACCGACAAAGAGCGTTTTACTGTGTTCGACTCCGGCTGAGGCGATAAGACACCAGCCTGTTACGTGCTTTGTGGCATATGCTTGAAAACCCTCATCTCTAATGGACATCAGATAAAATCAGACCAAAAAACAAGTTCGTCAAGCAGTCTGTGAGAACAAATCTGGGTAATTTAGTCTTCAGTTGTATAAAATGAAGTTGTCGAAGCGCAGATGGACTGTTTATCCTCGTGTTATAACTATAGGCCGGCCTAGAAATCTAAAACAGTTCTCTCTTTCTGTTTTCAAAGAGGATTGTATTATCTACTACTTAGTAAGCCTATTTATAATTGTTATACAAGAGCGTTAAACCGTTTTTACCCACTTTCTATTCTCATCTATATCCACTTAAGCTATATTTTATCTTTCCTAATTCCATTGTATGTTTCGACTGCTTAGCCCTAAATAAACGCAAAGTCCGGGTTTTGATATGTTTGAAAGGATACTTTAACTAGTTCTCTGTATTAATCAATGCCATGATTTTGTTCGTGTGGCGTTTATAATGAAAGAATGGGAAAATCCGCATCAGCTGATATATATTGGTGAAAATATCAAAACGAAAGCAAATGTTTTAGCTTGCTAACTTTAATCAAATACTTTTGTAAATACTTCAAAACATTTATAACTGAGAAATACCTAAAGCGCTGAATATGTATAATGAACAGAAAGAAGGCATGTTTTTATTATATTACAAATCAATATGGCACTCGTGAGTCATAAGATAATAATAAAAGTTCATCTATCTACGTAATAAGCTTACGATGGGCTATCTGTGCTCTGCCCACCACGGGTATCGAAACCCGGTTGTTAGCGTTGTAAGTCCGCAGACAACCCGCTGTGCTTGGGTACTAATTTATAATTTATTTGGTTTCCTGAAAAAAATAATCTTATGCTCAGAAATGTTTTTTCCCTTTAGGAAGCATTCAAGAATCCTATAGCTTATGATTGAGTTAACAATACTTACCATTCGTTCATTTTAAGTTTCAAATACCTTTTAAAATATTTCGTATTGCAATAAAATAAATCTCTAATCTTTTATGATTTGCATAAACAAATAATATACAATACGACCCTCCTCCCCTCAAACCTAAGTTCGGCTAAAGAAGTTACGTACATTGTTTCTTCTACCTTTTTTTTTTCTGTTACACAAAGCCAGTGATTTATGCAGATTTATAACCGAACAAACGCAGGTGGTTCCGGTTTGGTAATAAAATAGAGCTGTCAGATGTGTCAAGCCTCAGCCAATGATATCCAGTACATTTTATCTGTAATACCATGCTGTGGTGCAGCAGAAGTCAGCGATTAGTCCTCGTGATAACGGACAGTGTGGCATTGATTTATTATCGAACTTACACAGGGTCAATTAGACGCGGAAGTCCTTGGTTACCTAAAGATTACAGATTGTTGGGATTAGGCGTATCTTAATCTTCTGCGCAAATAGAGCTTTCAAAAGTGTTTTGTGGTCTTGTGAGTTTTTTCCAATAGCTAAAAAAAAAACACATGACGAATGATGGTGTGTATTTAGGCAGTATACTTCCCGCCTTTTGTCCTAAGATCCCTGCGGCGCGTACGGAAGATATTGGTTTCGTAACGAATGATAGATAATACGCGTGTGTTTAACGTTTGGAGGATCGAGAGTTTATATTTGAGTGAACGTTTATCATCCATAATAAGTTTTTAACTTTTCAGAAACTTGCCGTCGAATATGTTAAAATTAACTGAAATTTATATATATATGTTTTATGTTTCATTGTATTCAAGTGATGATTTATTTCTAATAATTATTAATTATTTTGTCCAAGGTAATAAAACAAGCCAATGCATCAGTAATAAATGGAGAAACTGTCCCCTATTTAATAAAACAACAGAATTTTGCAGAGTTTTTAATTCAGCATGCTTAAAATATTCATAACATTTATATATATATATATA
>NW_013665808.1:358383-377813 GCF_000517525.1 Limulus polyphemus | reverse complement strand
ATATATATATATATATATATATATATACTGAAGTAAAATGCTAATCATTGAATTAAAACAAAACAAATTACATTTGTTTATATATTTTAAAATGTATATTTGAAACAAAACTTTAACTTATAACAATGTGTTAATTATACCACTGAATTTAGTTTCAAAATCTTTTTCCTCAGTATTCCGCGATTCATTAATGCCCAAGAAAAATAAAGAAGGTATGCTTTGAAAAAAAAAATCAATTAAACTGATTTTACTCGCACTTATTAATTTTAATGAAAAAGTAGCAGATTTACATTTATAAACACATTGCATTGTCAAGTAAGTCTTATCATAATACTATAGAAAATACCCTTGCCCAATCTTCCACAAATATACTGAAATCTTTAGATCACAGAAAAATGATTTTAAAACTTCTTATATAATCGTTCGTTTTTAGTCAGCATTTTAAAGTTACTCATAGTCAGTAACTCATTATTTTTCAACCCAAAGTCATCAGTAATATTTACGACATACATTTTATAATACAGCTTTAATCAAATTTACTTCTTTTTTTAAACACTTTTTTTTCATAATCCACAACCGCCCCCGTTGACTCAATGGTAAGTTTGAAAGTTTATAACACTAAATTCGGCTTTATTTCTGCGGTGGACACAGCACAGATACACACTGTGCAGCTCTGTGCTTAGCAACTATCAAACATTTTTTTCTCTCTAAATTTTTCTGCAGGCTTACGACACAAAAAATCGGGATTCGATACCAGCGTGTAGTTTCACGCTAAACAACAACCAACCAGCTGTAATTTTTTTATTCCCTACAAGTCATTTGTTCGTAACTATTTGACCGAATGTAGTCCAATGATTACCGTGCCGGTTATCCATCTGTGTGTTTGATATTCGCGTCTCGTAACCGCCAACAAAAATGTTGCTCTGCGCTTTGGATCTGTCGGTGTATTATAAGAGTGACAGTAAAATCCTATTATTCAATTAATTTTGTTTTTTGTTTGTTTTTAGAGCAAAGCCTCATTGGGCTATCTGCTGTGTCCATCGCGGGGAATCTAACCCCCAATTTTAGCATTGGAAATCCTTAAACTTACCGCTGTTCTACAGGGGAACTATTCAATTAAGGTCGCCCAAGAATTGGTGGTAGACACTTTTCAATGGCTGCGTTCCCTCTAGTCTATCGGGTAGCGCAACTAACCGAAAACGAACAAACCATTGCTGTAACTACCTGAACAAATGTTCATAGCAATGTCCCATTATTATCAAGTAAAAAAGAAGAAATCAGAAGTAGTAAGAGTTGTTTAGATAAAATAGTTTTACACAAGAGTTACAAGAACACTAAAGTTGATACATTCCAAGTTGATTGGTTTTTTTATCATGTTATATAACATGTTAGTACAATTTCAGTTTATAAAGTTTACAGCAGAGCTAGGCGTGACCTAATGATTAAAGTGACTAACTGCGAAATTAAGGGTCCATGGTTCGCGTCATGTTGTCGCACAAACGCACTCCACACTTTGGAATCGTGGGTGCGTTATCGGAGTTGGAGTCAAATCCCACTAATCGATTAAAGTAGTCCAAGAGTTGGCGGTGGCTGCTGTTGACTAGCTGTCTTCTTTGTAGTCTGTCAATTCAAAATTTTGTAGCCGCTTGTTTAGATATCTCTTGTGTATCTTTATGTGAATTTCCGAAACAAGCTTATATATAGCAAAGAAAAAAAACAAATAGTCAATATAAATTAAAAGAACTACATATAAACCGAGTTCCCTTCAAGAAACTTAAGAGATTGAAAGTTACTTTCTGCTTAGGTGGCTATAAATAAATGCTTATCATGATAGGCCCGTTAAAAATATCGACATGACTTTTACAGAGTAATAAGTTGTGTGTAATTTGTAAGTTATAACGAGCAATATGAAGTTGAAAAAAAACTTCGAAATGTTTTATTTGTATCTGTTTTTGTTCTTTTTAAGCATGGGACTACAACTTAAGATTGTAACTTAGGGACAATATATTTAAGAAAAACGGTAAGCTCAAAGCTACAATATTGTATAAAATCACTAATTAGTTTGGCTAAACTAATAGATTATGATAAAGTACGAAGTATAAGAATATTATTTAATTTTTTTTACATAAATGTTAGGTACTGGGTGTGGTCTATGTTTACTTTCTCGGACTGTGAATTGGGTTTTTTGGTTTGGAAATTCGCGCAAAGCTTAAGGAGGGCTATCTACGCTAGCAGTGAACGACTAGAGGGAAGGCAGCTAGTGATCACCACCCACTGCCAACACTTGGGCTACTCTTTTACCAACGAATATTGGGATTGACCGTCACATTATAATGCCACCACGGCTGAAAGGGCGAGCATGTTTGGTGGGAAGGATGATTCGAACCCGCGACTCGCAGATTACGAGTCGAGCACCCTAACCACCTGGCCATGCCAGGCCGGGACTGTGAATTTGAAGGGTCGCATCCTGTTGCCACAGAGACTAGCTTCACGCTTTGGAGCCGTGGGTGTGTTACACGAATGACAGTCAGATCCCACTATTCGATCAGACAAAAGTAGTCCCAAAGTTCGAGGTGAGTACTGTCGACTAACTACTTTCCCTTTAGTCTATTACTTCAAAATTAGAGTCGGCTGTACGCATGATAATAGTCTGCGTGTAGTTTTACGCGAAACTTCTAAAAAATGAAACAAACGATATTTTAGTCCTCACAGTTCAAATCATGATACAAGACTTATTTAATAAGGCCAAAGTTTTAGCAGAACTTGAAACACAGCCGTTTATATTTTCTTTTTTATGTCGAAAACGCTGTTGTTTTTGACACTTAAGAACCACATTTGTTCGTAAGACAGCTGTGTTTAAACCTTTAAGCAACAGTAGCGCACATACACAATAATAATAATAATATATAATAAAAGAAAACAAAGCACTTTTCATCAGTAATTTGTAATGGTTTTGTGGGAATTATTCGAAACTCTATAAATAAACCAACTGCAATCTATTTTTTATCGTTAACCATGCAATTACGCAACTAAATATTTAATCAACAAAAGAAAATTACCACGTTTCATTAATATTTAAATTCAAATGTCAAGCTCACCTAAGTTGCTTAAAGTGCCAACATAGGGAATTTTAAACACATTTCCTAAACTATTTGATGATCAAAGTTATGTTCTCTTCTTTTACTTCACGTTTTCACAATTGAAGATGTTACAGATCTAGAAAAAATAAGAACAATTTAAAGCAAGAACGAAACCAATGTTTGAAAACATTAACCAATTATACGGGTTTTAAATACAGTAAATTATATCAACAAAGTGGAACCTATTATAAATCGTATAGATGAACTTATAAGAATTAGAAGTGATTCCACAGCAACGAGGGAAGACAAACTTACGGTATATCTTTTATAGTTTAAAAATAAAAAAGGTGACCTTTATAACGGGAGATATATATATTTATACCAAAAATTAAACCAAACTCAGAGTGTGGGATTTTAAGGTTTAGAGGACGCAGTGGCTTCGCTTTTGGACTCGTAATCGGAAGGTTGTGAGTTGGAGACTGATACTCGTCATACTGTTGAGTGCTTAAGCAAGGTACTTTATCCCAGTTGTTTCATTCTACTCAGCTGTTAGCTGAGATTTAACCTGCAATGGATTGATATCCCGTTCAAAGGGAATGTGTCACCATTTCCATCCGCTTAAGGTTTAACTGAACGTTTCTAGCCCTATACTTGAAGAAAGTATTTCCAACATTGCTTCGCTGTTATTCACCATAGATATCTGAAATGTTTAACAATGACTCTTACAAGTATAAGCTAGAAACAAGACAAGAAATAATTCTTACTTTTATTGTGATTTAAAAGTGAATGATAAAACCACGTAATTCCAATTTTTCTGAATAGTGAACTGGTTATTAACTTAGTAAGTTTGCTACGTCATTCTGTTGAGTATTTTTTATTTTAATCCATAAAATATTTTTTAACACTGTCTAAAAAATTTGTAATAAAAATATTACGAATTTAAAACATCGTTATTTAAAAAATGAAGAAACATGGAGCTCAGCACCGGTTCCTATGTGGTATTTCGGCAAGGGGGGATGGGATTGACCTTGACCCTAAGGCTCACAAACAGGATGTTCAGTTAGAACAATTGTTTCTAGGGTAGGCTATGATAAACTATTTTTAATACTTTTTTTAACTTTTTGAAATCGTTTGTACAGAATGAATGCGTTGCTAAGGATGCTTTTAAATTTTTCAGTAGCTTAAAGCAGACAAAATTTAACGATGTTCCTTGTGCTAGCTATGATTGTTGTTTTTGAAGTTAAGCACAAAGCTACACAATGGGCTATCTGTGCTCTGCCCACCACGGGTATCAAAACCCGGATTCTAGCGTTGTAAGTCCGCAGACATACCGCTGTGCTACTAGGGGGCCCTCTAGCTATGATCGAGTTATTGTTTTCATATATAACACTAGATGAAACCGCTTATCTTTTTTTAACTTTGTGTTTTCTGAGAATGACATTGTACGGGTTATAATTGAAGACGTTTTTAAACCACTTTTACGTTTTGCGACGAAACAATCACTTTATGTTTAATAGTATAATCTGTGAACAGATTGATGGAGTGACTATGGGCCCCAGCCTTGTTCTTAACCTTGCTAACGTTTGGTTACGGTCCCGTCCTGTATTTTGTAATCCCGTGTATTACAGGAGATATGTTGATGTCACTTTTTGGTTATTTAGCAATGTTGGGTAGGTTAACGAATTTCTCCAGTTTTTAAACAGTAAACATCCCAATGTAAAGAACACCGTTGAAAATCAACAGAATGACAAACTTTCGTTCTTAGATATCCATCACCAGGGTATATTTACCACTAAAGTGTATCATAATTCGACTTTCACCGAACTTTATTCACATTTTGAAAGTTTCACTCCTTCAATTTTTAAATAAAATATAACTAAAACCCTGTTACACAGAGACTTTAGGGTATTAGGAAATCAAAATATTGTTGAAACAGAAGTCGTAAACCTTAAACAAATGCTTCGAAGAAACTGTTTTACGTTGTTGTTCCAAAATAGAATAATCCACACCAAAACCGAAGAACTAAATACCCCCATCTGTTGTTATGTTAAGTATACTGAAAAAAAAAAACTGTTACTTAAGTCATACCCAGGCCCGGCATGGCCAGCTCGACTCGCAATCTGCGGGTCGCGGGTTCGAATCCCCGTCCCACCAAAAATGCTCGCTCTTTCAGCCGTGGGGGCATTATAATTCGACGGTCAATCCCACTATTTGTTGGTAAAAGAGTAGCCCAAGAGTTGGCGGTGGGCAGTGATGACTAGCTGCCTTCCCTCTAGTCTTATATTGCTAAATTAGGACGGCTAGCGCAGATAGCCCTTGTGTAGCTTTGCGCGAAATAAAAAAAAACAACAAAAAGAACAATAAGTCATACCCTACTTAGGCAGCATTTAATGCATGATTATGAAGAAAATTATCAAACAGCTATATCCACAAATGTGGTTAAAAGGACTCTTCAACTTTAAAGATGAACAACCTCACTAGTGATATATGAGTTCACGTGCCCGAGGTACAACCAGGAATAAACCATAAACCACTATAAGGCTCTACAGTCGAAATAAATACCACTATAATGCTAAAATCTTCAATATCAGTATTATTAGCAACCACTATCTAAACGAATATGATTTTGTGCCTATACTTCCATGCAGTATTTGCCGTGTCATTTTCCATTTCGTGGAGAAAAAAATCTATTTTAAAGGATGCTACAATATCTTGTTATTAAGTTAAGAAAACCAGCTCTTAACCATTAAATACTCCTGTTTTTTTTTGTATATTATATAAAAGAATGAATGGTTTTTACCCAATTTTAATATTGCTTATTTACACTAAGTTTTGAAACAGAGAAAAACATAAAAATATGCGCAAAATACGAATAGTACTGGTAGTAATCGGTGTAATAACTGGTCAGTAATTTTAGGGTTAACTCTACAGTTTCCGTGAAGGGAATGACAGTTTTTACATCACAGAAATATTCCTCAGCCAAGTATAAGTTTTAGAAGTGTTACGTATTACAATTTCGAATGATCTGAAACCGAACTAAATGATAATTTAAATTAAGTAGTTATATAAATGCCGATATGTATCCAATTTATGATATTTGCCAACAAATTGATACACACACAGTTTTCTATTGTTTTTAATACAAATATATTTTAATACACAAACAATAATACAATTTACAATAATAGTTATTACAAATAGTTATTATAAACAATGATTTATGAACAAAAGTTTTACAAATTTACAAGCAATATAAAATCTTCTTTCTAGTCTGGAACTTCCTTGATGTCTTATCGAGGGTTCACCATGAGCGAGTTAATTTCGAGTTGATGTAGGTACAATTCACTTAATAGGGAGCTAGCTAGCCCTGTAGTTCTCGGTGATCACACGCCGATTACAGGTCGAGTTTCCACCGATGACGTTAAGTAATGTTTTCGTAAAAGTACTAATGTCCAATGTGAATCCACTAAAGTTAAATAGTTTGTAATGTTCGAAATTTATAAACGTTCCTGGTCAAATATCTGAATTTTCCCGATTAATAAGTTAATCACAATTATAGCTTACGGAGTTTATAGCACACTAATTATAGCAACCAGTAATAGATACTGTTTTTATGGCGCGTAGCGTTGGTTATATTTATAGGCGTGTGGAGAGTTTCTCGAAAATTTAGATTACGTAATAATACTGACGCTAACACTAGCGTTTACGTACACACACATATTGTTGATTCTTACATTCGAGAATCTTCTACAACTTTAGAGAATAGGCGGGAGTTTCGCAATACATATTTAATTGTATAAATTATGTACATTTCTAAATATAAATTTAATATAAACAAACATCGATATTAAAATAAATATATAATAATCAATCCGTCACAGAAGGCAACAATGAACCGTTTTTTTATTCATCACTTATTATAGGATTACTGACTAGGACTCCTGTTCAGTTAAAGCTGGGAGTCTCAACCATACCAATTCTTCATAATGGCGTGTTTGCTGCTGAGTGGATTACGAAAGGAACAGAGATGGGTCCATATCCAGGGGTTATTCGATCCAAAGGAGACCTGTGGATCACAAGTGATACTGACAAGGTTTGGGAGGTGAGTCTGAAAAAAAAGTTCGTTTTTAAGAAACGAAACCCACGGCTTAGACCAGCAGCGAACTATCATTTTTACTTCAGTCAACTTTAATAGTTAAAGTCATGTTTACATATCAATTTCAGAGAATCTTTTAAGTATTTTTTTTTTTTTACCTGTTAGCATTTCAATACACAACTACTAAAAAAAGTTTTGCAGAAATTAAGTATTATGTAGGGGTAGTTGTGCCAAAAAATACAGAAAAAAGGTATTGATGAATACACAAAACCATACAAATACCCCTACATAAATAGCCAGTAAGTACGAGTCAATCTTATAAGCTTATGGTTATTAACCAGTGTAAGATTATATAGCACTATGCAGTTTAAATGCTTTTATTCAAACCTGAATTCACGCAACTGACAGTAATTTAACATTTAGTTGTAGTTATAAGTTATTCTTGGAAATATTTGACTACTTGTATGGGGATTTTTGTATGGTTTTGTGTATTCATCCCTAACTTGTTTCAGTACTTTTTGACATTCCCATCCCTAAATCATACAAAACCTTTTTTATTATTCGTTTAACTCTTTTTTTGTAAACAATTTCATTAAAGTAGGTTGATGAATGAACATTGTTTTATTTTTATAATTCATTGGTAATATATATATTGTTAATATTGTATGAATTTTGTCAGTTTCTTCATTGCACTTGTAGAATGACCTCGGATATTGGTATTATACAATACATTTGGCTATAATAGATAATTAATCATCACTGGTCATAATCTTGACTTATTGGGGCTTAATGTTGAGGAACCTACAGTAATGAAAGAACATATAAAATATGTATATCTGTATCATCCCTATATTCATGTTTACATTATTTTTGGCACTGCCATTCCTACATCATCTTACATTTAAAAATGTTTGTTATTACTTTTTTCTCGGCCCATTCCTACGTACTAAGCTTACCGTGCTTAGCGTTTAGAAACAGAATTATTTGAACTTTTCTTATTTATTTATATAAAGTTTGGAGTCCCCCCCCTCCTATGGTTTAGTGTTAGTCTTGAGAGCTTATAATTCTAAAATTCTGGGTTCTATTCTGTGGTGGGCGCAATACAGATAGTCCATTGTACAATTTTGTGCTTAACAACAAACAAACCAAGTTTTCACTCTTTGTCATATAATTCATATTTAAAATTATTATTCAATTGTTATCAGAAAATTGATAACTATAGTATTTGTTTTTTTTAACGATGTTAAATCTAAAAATGGTAAACCAAAGATCTTACTAAACCTTATTAAACCCATGAAGTGAACCGCTTGTATTCGTTGCTCTCATAAAATAATTATTCTTGTATATATATATTACGCTTTTGTCCTATTGATTTTACACAGGAAACCTTAGAATACTATCGCTCCAAGCCATTGTTGACAAGAAGAATAGTGAAAAAATACATCTTCAGTATTAATGCCTTATGGCATGGCTGGACTGCAGTTCATTTAAGAGTTTACTGTAAACAGTGGTTTCAAGTTGACTATAATTAAAGAATTGCAACTTTTTAACTATCAGTTGTTGCATGTATATATAGTGTTGAAGTTTCACAGAAACATCTTCTCAATTGAATGAAGTATAATTTGTGTTACTTTTTACTATTTACTTTTATGGATTACGAAGCTACAAAGTTGTATTTTTTGTAAAACTTTGTCATTTTTATTCTAATGATGATCCTTATTGCTTTCTTCTTATATGAAAATTAATTAAATACAATAAAAATGCCGCTAAGATTTTCAGAACATTTCAAAACTGTTTTTACTCTGTGAATGAATGTGATTAATTGTTAATCTTTTTTTTTAATTACTAACTAATTAAGACAAATGTGCTAAAGTAAAGAATTTTCATTTTCTTCTATACTGCTGTTAAGTTTATGCGCTAATAAAAGGATATTGTCTTCCATTATCATCTTTAGAGTGCTTAAGTGTAGCTCAGAACTATATTCTTAAATCAAGAGGATTTTTACATTTAAAAACCGTCAATACATGAAAGCAGCTGAAATAATACTAGTTTACAAAGGTGATTTTTTTCCAAGTTTTTTAATTATGTAAATGTATATATATGTATAATATTATTTATACGATTATGTTTATTGTTTCGGAAATTCACGCAAAGCTACAAAGGGATTATCTTCTCTAGCCGTCTCCAATCTTAAACTAATCGAATACTAGGAAGACAGTTAGTTGACAGCACCCACCGCCAACTCTTTGGCTACTGTAATCGAATAGTAGAATTTGACCGTTGCTCTTATAATGCACCTAAGCCCCACATTGTAGCAACAGTGCGAATTGGACCCTTAGGTTCATAGTCCGTTGTCCGGAATGATAACCACTTGAACTTCTTTTTAATCATAAAAAGTTGAAGTTTTTTATTTTTTACTTTTTATTTCGCTTTGTCTTTTTATAATCCCAAGTTCTTCGACGGGTTTTACACTTTACTGTTTTAAAGCTTTTCTTTAGATTTGATTCTAAGGATGCCAACTGCTCAGTGGTAAGTCTGCAGGCTTACAACACTTAAAATCGGGTTTTGATACCCGTGGTGGGCAGAGCACAGTTAGCCTTTTGTGTAGCATTGCGTTTAACAACAACCAAACTTGAGTTAAAAAATAATTTTACTTTCTCTAGATATTTGATTGTTCTAATGGAGAAGTGGAAGAGTACGTTGACTCTCGAACCCATGTTATGTGCTCGTGGATGACTCACGTGAAATGTGCACGGAACGAGCAAGAACAGAATTTAGAAACTTTTCAAGTTGAAACGTCTGTATATTATCGGGCAATGAAGGTAAATTAATTTATTTTAAAACACAGTTTTAAGTCATGCTTCTAATAATCAATTTAGATTTGAAAAATCTGTCAGAACTTTACGTTTTTACTTGTTAACCTTATAATTACCGAAGGATCCATTCGGCTTTGTAAGCACACATTTCTGGACTATTTATACATCAGTCTGTTCGTGGTCCTGACTTTGTCACAGGAGCTCTATTAAGTCTCAATTACATAATAAAATCACAACTATTACTGTTTAGGTTCACTCTGTATTTAACATAGAAAATTAGTAATCACGCTCATTTTTGTCAATTCTTTACTGATGTTATAGGCTAAGCAGAAACACGAAATAACTTAATATGGTAGTGATTGATATAAAAACAAGTAGGTAATTTCAGGGTTAACGTTTCTTTCATTAGCAAAAAACATTGATTCTTCTCTATAGACGTCGTTATACATTGTTTTGCATTGATGACTGGAGATATACAACATATATTTAATTTCATGGTAAATAAAATGTTGTTAATAGAATGAAATCTAAGAAATGCTCTTTTTCCAAATAAAGTAAAAAAATATTGATAACTCCAAATTATATTTTTAGGATACTGTACCAGAAGAACTACTGGTTTAATACATAGATCTATTCCGTAACACCTGGGCATTCTAGTTAACAACAACTCAAAATGATATTTTTATGATATTGCACCAGAAGAACTACTGGTTTAATACATAGATATATTCCATAACACCTGGGCATTCTAGTTAACAACAACTCAAAATGATATTTTTAGGATATTGCACCAGAAAAAGAATTATTGGTTTGGTACAATAGTACTATTCCACTGTACATGGGCATTCCAGTTAACAACTCAAACTGATATTTCTAGGATATTACACCAGAAGAAGAGTTAATGGTTTGTTACAGTAGTGCTATTCCACATTTATATGGGCATTCTAATTAAAAATTCAAATTAAAATCTCAAACTGATATTTTTAGGATATTGCACCAGAAGAAGAGTTACTGGTTTGGTACAATAGTGCTATTCCACAGTATATGGGAATTCCAGTCAAGCTCTTTTCCGATGACAACAAGATTGAACATTCCGAAGGTAAGATGTGTTTCACCTGAAACGTATCAGATACTTTCTAAATAATCTCATTAATGAACCATGTTACTCACCCTAAGAAATTTTAAACAATAAAAGGATTGAACAAATGAAGTTTTTCTCTAAAATTAAACATTAAAGTGTTTGCATGACTCTCGTCGTCCTATGTGAAAATTCTTTTAAGACCTAACTTAAGGAAATACAAAATTATTGTATGTATAACATTTTTCTTTGGATTTTTTTTTACTTGCTAATAGCCAGACGTTATATTATCTTAATAAAATGGACTAAGTTAAATTATTGTCATATCTCCTTTATAATCCATAAAACGGATTTTGTGATATTTTACTTTTATAATTAATTAGGTTGGGAAATGGTTGAAGTAATATTGTTCAAATGTGTGAATAAATCCTATTTCGTATGCTATATTTCAAAAACATTTCATGTTAACCTTAGAATATATGAAGGAACTTCTACTAAAAGCACAATGCAAGTACAAGACAGTAACAATTATAAGTTGTAGAGAAAAAATAATAATGTTTCGTCCTTGTCAACAGATGGCAGGAGAAAACGATTTTGTCCTTCCAGTGGCAGCAAAGTAAGATGTGTTGTCTGCCGTCGTGGGTTTAACTCTCGAAGTAACCTTCGTTCTCACATGCGGATACATACCTTAGAGCGCCCATTTGTCTGCAAATATTGTCAGAAGTCATTCAGCCAATCTTCTACGTTGAAAAACCATGTAAGGCTTCACACAGGTAAGCCCCAAAAATGTGTTATTAATATTATAGGAGAATTGCATCATCCCTGTCTCTGAATAGTTTAAGGATTTGAAAATGCTATAACTGTGTTTTGTATAGTTAGCAGCCTGTACTAGTCACCTAAGTATCTTTACTGATTAGTTACTTTTTGTTATTAGAAGCTAATTATCAATTAGTTTATATTATGCGTTTTTTAGTTGTTAATCTGTTTCGATTCAGGGAAATCTACAGAAAGTATATGTGATGCCAAAAGCTAGTACTCGATCCTGGATCGTCTTGTTAGAAAGACAGGTGCGGTATCTACTCTCATTCCACTGGAAATTAATTATTTAAGTTTTCTTTCCTCGTTCTGTGATTCATCTCTCATCATTTTCGTTCTGGTCCATTTTATTGTGTGAGCTTCTCTGACATAATGGGCTGTTATAAGAATATTATTTTGTATTTTAACACATGAACTCAGAACAAAATTATTACAAGCACTCTATATAGAAAATATCTTACCCAAGAAATTACTAACATTTTTTTCTTCAACTTTTGTTCAGCTTTAAGAAAGCTTAAAATATGATAGATTTTTTTTCCCTTTAGGAAATAGTTCGCGTTTGAATTTTTCTTATTTACTACACATTTTGTAGATTTTATGTATTGCATAATAACGTTTTTACTTTTATTTGTAGTAAGAATTTGTAACACTGAAGTTAAAAACAACTTTTTAAAACTTTGTTTGTCGTAAGGATTTTTGACATTGAAGTTAAGCCTATGTTGATAGTAAGAGTTTGTAACACTGAAGTTAAACCTTTGTTTGTGGCAAAGAGTTGTAGCACTGAGGTTAAAATTTTATTTGTTGTAGAGATTTATAGTACTGAAGTTGAACCTTTATCGTTTGTAAGAGTTTCTAATGCTAAAGTTAAATCGTTTTGATGGTCGATATAACTGCTACATTAACTCTGGACGAAAGTGAGTCCTTTAATTCAAGGAACCCTCTTCTGGAAATTGCACCAAAGTTCCTATTTGTTGTCATGCCTTAAGTTTCTTCTGTTTTGCATCGTTGGCACATATGTCTCTGCATTAAAATTGTGAAATGTGCAATAAAAGGCTTTCACAATGTGTTGTGTTTGTTGAAATGTTAAGTTTCAAGATGTTAATTTTTGTGATTATTTAGGCTAACTAATATGTAATATCTTAGATGTAGAATCAGTACAGTTTTTGATAAACTTCATTGTTTAAACACAAGTATGTACACAGTGTTTTCAAAGAATACCTGTGCTTTAATAATTTTAAAGGATTTTTGAAAGTTCGATATCCCTTAATCTTTAACAAAGTCGTTTTTCAGTAATCACGAACATATGAATACGTAGTATTGCATCCCTGTACTACGCCTTAAAATTTAAAATACCTGAATTCAGTTCCAAATACTGAAATATAAGTACTTATTTCATGCGTTCACTTATGAGAACTACATGGATATTTTGGTTCATTTTGTACGTTCATCATGCTCCAGAAAGTCAATACTCCCATTTCTGCTTCAGATTTGATCATTTGTTGGTTTTCGGTTTCGGTTATTGTTCCGTATAATTATATAACCTTGTTGGTTGTTGGAGCACGTAGAGGATTTTGTCGGAACTACAGACTACTACACTGGTTCAAGTGTTGGTAACTGGGCAAATGCAAAAGCAAACGGCAACTCATTTTGGTGTATCATTGTCTTTTATGGAAATGTTATGAACAAGATTTCTGCCAATTATCAATGTCGTGGAAGACCAACATTGAGTAATATCCGCCATCTGCAATAACATAGACTTTGGGTTTTGACAATCCTCTTCCCATAGATTTAGTTTGGACTTGAGGAGCAAACAACAGGGGACAAATTTCACGAGTCTGGCTTAAGATCGAAAAGGTCTGCTTCGGTTCAGTAGATGACCACATAGCAGCAAACAGCTCGTTTGGACTTTTGGTCGAAATCACCAAATTCGACAAATAGATGCTGTTGTACTTATATGGGAATTTAATGCTCAAGATGTATTGTTGTGATATTAAACCCAGCTTAATGACATTTCGCGAGTGCAGTCGGACTAGACTGCTTTTCTTCAGGAACGTGCCCAGTTTGATACTGGAAAACAAATTTGAATAACCATAGAGGTGGCATATTGGTCTGCAGGGAGTTTATAGATCTATCTCTAATAATAACATAAGATTCTGAATAACGTTGTCCTGGCTGATAAGATGTTGGCATGTACTGCAGATGCAAAGACTGTATCAATGCTAGGGGGTTCATTACTAAGTATATATTTTTCCTACATTCGCTTTTATTTTCAGACAATTTATTTAGTCAAACACTAACTGCGACCACATCCATAAGAGAAAAACAGTAAGTATCTTAAGTGTAAAAAAAAATCACAATAATTTTAATCACATGGTGTAACGTTATAACACATTACGACACTGAGAATAAATTCAACAACATATTCTTTACTGGGTCAGTACGAAACAGTAATTAGGAGAGTTTATAATATCATATCGACTGCACTATTTTATGTACACTGCTGTAGCTAAGGCCTTAAGTTAAGCGCTAAAACTCAATGTCGGTTTGGTTAAAACATCCAAAGTATTAGCTTCAATGCTACTTTCGTCAGTTGTTTTCATGACACCAAGTCTTATGACATATAACAGCCGAAATATAAATACTGTTTCAATTAAGACTTGATAAGTACAGGTACTGAGTTAATCTAGTACAGCGCCAATAGAAAAGGTTATCGTTTGCTTCTAAAGCTGAAAGAGAAAGTCCAAATTATTTAGAAAGATGCACCTTTGGGTAGTACGAAATGGGTATCAGTACAAAAATGTGTGTAGTCAGGGCGATTTTATAGGGGATCAAATGTAAGGGCCTGCGTATGAAGGCCCTATGGCTATTGTGGCTGTTAAATGTATTTATTCTCCAAATGTAAATTAAAACTAGAAGAAATTTAATGTGAAAGCTTAAAATTTAAAATTGTATTCAACTTTTAATAAAAGAGTAACATGAAAATAGCATTTAGGGGGTACTGGTTTCATATGACCTCTGCAAATATGTAATAACTGTTACAAAAGAAATTTGACCTCTAGTTATCTCTCTAGTTGCGTGTTTAATCATTTGTGGTATTTTACATAAACACAGTTCATATTTTTTTCGGAAACAAGTATCAGCATTATCACAAAATGTAAAAAGCATGCATACTGATTCGGTCAAAATGACCGACCTTGTAACCATCATGTAGCCGTGAAACTATACTTACTACAACACTGAATGTTCTATATGTATATTTACACAATTTTACAAGCTTTCAGTAAAAATTACACAAAAGAACAGATTTTTTAATTAAGTATTTTCACTATATAGTTGCCTGTGAATTCACTGAGTCAGAATCTGACTCAAATTCTGAATGGTCTGAGGGCAATGTTATTTTCATGTTAAGATTAAAAATACTTTTTTTTTTCATCTTACAGTTTTTACATTTCATTTGCAGAACCTGTAAAACTTTTTGAAATAAATATCAAAAATTTTTTTCAGTAAACTTTATATTTTATCTGTTGTTTTCTCTACCACAAGGAGGCTAGTACAAGGATGTTCTTGCACTGCATGTACTCAAAAACCAATGTTTGTAATATCGTTGTCGTCTGTTCTCCCGGTACTGACGTAGCAATGCTGTGTTGTTATCATTATAATGCTATTGGTGGATACCAACTGTTTTATCTTACTGGATCTGGGGCAGAGTTAAGGTACTTTATTGACCATAACACTGTTGGATTTATAATCGAGTAAGTCTGTAAATATCTACTAGCAATTCACACTTTAACTGAAGTTTATCAGGAATCGACAAAAATAAAAGCTCATCATAAAGACTTGTGTCTTTTGTTGAACGTATGAAACAATACATCTACCATAAGTTGTTTTTTTAGTAGCTGCAAAAATCTTCACGTACGGCCAAAAGTTTGAAAATCCAAATATAAACATTCAAATGACAAGCTTTCAAACATTTGTATCTGAATCTATGCATTGGGACCCATTCTACGTCTACTATCTCCAGTAATTAGAGGTTGTGAATAAGATGATATTGGATCTCTTGTACCAGGCTTTGTCAAACTTGAAATTTTACTAAATTCAATTGTAGAATTAACTCTGTGTGACTGTACATGGAACTGTTTGCATTAGTTGTCGCTACACCGAGTTGTCGCAAATGTGATAGTGGTTGTAAAATTTCGCAAATGGAAAACTATCAAGTGGATCCTGACTCTGAACTAAACTAGATTATTTCATGACAAAATGGGATGCAGTTCAACATTTCGTTCAAACCATCATTATTCGTGAGCTATATTTATAATTTATAGTCAATGTCCAACATCAAGTTCAAGTGGTGTTCCTTTAGGGAGCTTTCCACTCCTAGTGTTCCTCAGACCAGAGACCCCTAATCCCAGCTTGACATTATTTCATTAATGTTGTGCACCTACTCGCCTCGACTACTTTTAATGATTATATCCCACCGTATACACAGAATATTACACCAGTCAGCTAATCAAACCATTAAGCAAAATAATAATTGTTGGAATTTTCTACCTCAAATTTCAGTTTTTTATGTCACTTCAGTGTAAAGTTTATCTTTTAAAATATTCTTTCTAACTAACTTAACCCGTGTTGGTTAGTTTAAATAGCTTAGTCCAACGAATTCAAAGCATGGGGATATATAAACTTAGATTCTCTCCACAGGGAAGGCATGTGCCAAATTTTGAGCCCCAGTGAAATTTCCCTGACTGCCCCAGCTTTAGTACTGCCACCCGATTGAAGTTCCATAATAATTTGTTAATCAATATCTATACCATTTTCCCTTTCAGCTTGTGAAATAAACGGAACTTATTTCTAGGGCCCCTTTTCATCATTGGCTCCCCAACTAGCGTTGTGTATACAATAATCACACTTTACTAGTTTAAGCATTAAACATGACAAAACTTAATAATATGCTTGTCCTTATCAGTACATTTTTAGTTTAGTATCAGCAGCGATCATCGTTGTATTATTTTTTCCCTTCAATATCAAGTCAAAAGAACTAGTTGTTGTTTTAAGAAGTTTCCACTCAGATTGAAAACAAAAAATATGTTATGTTATTTGTAATCTTGTCCTCATAATTTATCTCAAATTTTTCATCTTTACTAGGAGAGCGGCCCTATAAGTGCCATGTTTGTCACAGTGCCTATTCTCAGCTGGCAGGTCTTCGAGCTCACCAGAAAAGTTCCAGGCATCGCCCTCTTGTGTCAGAAAGAAATGGCTCATCGAAGTGATTTTATTTTTTGTTATTATTGATGTGGAAATGAACCTTTGTTTATAGATATTTTTACCGGAAACATTTTGCCGATGCTTAGCAATTCCAAAATACTACTGAAAAAAAGAGAAATTAAAAATTTAAATAAACTGAATAAAAATATACATTTTTCACAATTATTTAAGAGGGTTTATTTTCGAACCTAAACTCAGGGAAAATGAATACATCAATCGTACTTTTCGCAAAATTCATTCCACTGATTTGTAAAAATCATTACAAAAGTCTGTAATTTTATTGGTTTATTTTTGATTGTTTGAGATTTTAATCTAGCTCTTTGTTTTTGACACATTCACACATATATGGTATTCTTTATCAATTCAAGAACATCAGCAAACTTTCCAAGGGTAGATTTTCATTCATCAGAAGCTAGAATCTTTATATTTTCTGTTTTGTGTGTATTCTCATTTTGGAAGACACAAATGATGATAAAGTGGTACAGAAGAGACTAAAATAAAACAACAACCTGAAACTGATTTTGTGAGTAAGTACTAGTATATTCTCGTTGATTATTCTTAAGAATACAGGTAATTGTTTTAGATGATGTGTCAAAATAAACGACGGAAAACTTCAAAAGGTGGACAGTTTAGATGTATCATACCATGGAGGACAAGTCGTTGTGATTGATACTGTTTAATACTGAACAGCATGAAAGAGAAGATGGGTAAATATGGATACCGCTAAGAAACAAGCGTCAGTAGGGATGGTGCTAACCATAAGGATCCTAGTCAATAGACTGATGAATGTGTGTAATATATATATTTAAAAAAAAACGATGACACAACGTGTATGATAATTTTGAAATAATTAACATCACGTACGGATGATGCAAGATTGATCTCTGTAGGGTCTTGTTGTTGATAGACCCATTGGATTTGTACTGATAGTAATGGAACAAACTATTAGATACAGAATTATCTGGTAGATACTCAGATATAAGAGTAAATGTAATCTCTCTTTAGTTTTAGCCTTGGTTATTTTATGACAATATAAAGTTATTTATGCAATTTTTATTTAACATCGATATTGTTTCAATTTCGTTAGTTTGAGTTTTACAATGAAGAAGTGCAGTACCTGTGTACTTTTCAATTAAAAAGTAAAAAAGTCAAACAGTATAAATTTTTAATATTTATATAATATAACCTATATATATGATATTGCATTTTGTATGAAAAGCTTTCTAATAAATTTATAATTACATTTGTATATTTTTTAAAGTTGTCGTTTTTGTGTATTTCATTTGTTATTCCTTTTCTGTGGTTTGTTAAAACTATTTTGATTAGAAGGATTTTTTAAATGAAATGTTTTGGCAAAGTTCTTGAATCGCTGGAAATTAGTATGAAATGTATACTTACAGCACGTGCTGTTCTACAAAAATTTCAAAGTAATGCAATTACAATTTAAAACCTAATTGTACGAGTGTTCTCGTTTTTCTTAAAAATAAACCGCATTATCAAATACAATTTTGAAGAAAACTTCTGTATCTTGATAGTATTGTCCACGTTCTGTATTCGTACAAAAATATAGAATATGTTAGGTATACTACAATTTGAGTATAAATGTAAAAGAAGCTGACTTATGTTTAACAAGAAAATTGAAATAAAATAATATAGGTTTAATGTTGAACACGCACAAACAATTAATGGGAAGATACTACAACTCAACGCTTATATATTTATAAATTTTCAAATTAATGTATTTTTACTTTTTACAGATACAGATTGTATAAATTTTTCCATACATTTAAGTTATAAATTTGCATTTAATTATGAACTGAATTGTATAATTAATTAATAATTTGCCATCATACAGTATCATGAACTAGTTTGTCTCCTGTATATCTAGGTCTTAAAATATCCGTGTACACTGTAGTAAATCATGTCTTCGTAGATTGCAAAAATGAATAACCACGGCATATACTCAACGAAGCTTTTATTTAATTAAGAAATTTCGTGTTGACCAGTACAGTTATATATATATATACACGCATATATATATATATATATACTTGTACATAATTTTCTCGTTAACGTATACGTATTTATAATCGCGTTCATATGTTGTTTAAAACCACCTATAGTCCCAGCTCCAGCTCTTCTCTCTTGAGGGGGAAGGGGAGAGTGGAGCTTTATTAACATTTTATAAAAATCATGCGATTTTGTAGAAACTTTAGCGATACAAGTCCTTTCTTAAATAAAACTGGTTTATTCTTTCTGAATACAACTTTGCAATACACTTA
>NW_013665808.1:355952-357419 GCF_000517525.1 Limulus polyphemus | reverse complement strand
GTAACAATACATTAAACTCACATTTCATTACTAACTGAAATAAATAATTTTTGCGAAATCAAGCTTGGACAACAAAGAGACAAAAAGTGCAGTCGAGGCAGTCAAACGTGTAAGTTCCTTTGTAAGCCAAACAAAATTAAGATCATTTATGAAATGAATTCGTGGCGTATTCATGGAATAATTATTTGTAAAAATTAGTTAGATTAACAACTTCTAATATATTGAAAAGCCAGTGCGTTTTGATAACACTACATTCCAACAGTGGTTTTTATGCCATGTTGCTTAGCAACAAAAATGTAACCTAATATTGTTGTTAGTCTATATACTGAAAGTATAAAATGAAATGTATAGACAACAAAACCGTGTTGATTTCTTAATTTAGATTTTAGAGTCTACGTTGATTAAAGAGTTTTTTCTTATTAAAAACGTTAGCGATATAACAGAAAATAGCTTAATTCCAGAAACAATTTAAGTTTAAAATTGAATCGATATTTTTACTTACATAATACATTTTATGCACTTGACTCTAGGCTAGGTGATCCCACACGACTCCCTCACTTTAGGCTTATTATACCAACACTCTATACACATACAAGGTTTCACGGAACCTTTGTTGCGCTCCCGTCACTAATATAGTAATGGGTAGACAATAATCAAACTATTCTATCCGGTTAAATGCATTTTTGCTTTTATGACTCCTCCTATTTCGAGAAATCAAGCGTGACGTGACACACACTGGCTTTTTATATCGGTTGGATATTACTAGCCGTAACCCACAAAATATTTGCGGAAGTTTTCATGCCCGTTGCTTGAATTTCCTTATTCTATTATTTACTCGCACGACATTTAAACTACGCTTTTCTGCAGGCATTACGTGTTAGATCGATGAGTTACGTAGACGTAACTTTATTTAATATAACTACACGTACGTAACTTTATTTAATAAAACAGCATCTAAAGTGAACAATAAAGCGTAGTAATGGTATTTATAATTTATAATAAGACACGGTTTTACGAGATGAAACAAAGAAACTCACGAAAAAACAGACTAAAATCCGTTCTAAAAGAAAAAAGTAACTTAAAGGTGTTTATAGCAACCCATGAAACTGTTTGTTTGTTTGTTTTTAATTATGAACAAAGCTACACAAGGGCTATCTGTGCTCTGCCCAACACGGGTATCGAAGCCCGGATTCTAGCGTTGTAAGTCCGCAGATATACCGCTGTGCCACTGGGGGGGGGGCATGAAACTAACGGAAGCTAAGTTATTGCAAAGTAAAGTAAATTTAAAATTATAATAAAGGCAAACTTAGCTGAATATTCAGAAACGTTTTAATGCGTGTACACAATGTGATAAGCATATGACTTTTGAACGAACTGCACCATGCGTATTTTTAGGCCTAAATAAAGTCGAGAAAGACCCATAGCAATTGTATTTAGTGTAATTTTTCGTTTTTTTTTTGTTTTTTT
>NW_013665808.1:351115-354952 GCF_000517525.1 Limulus polyphemus | reverse complement strand
AAAAATGTAACCTAATATTGTTGTTAGTCTATGTACTGAAAGTATAAAATGAAATGTATAGACAACAAAACCGTATAAATATATGTTGATTTCTTAATTTAGATTTTAGAGTCTTCGTTGATTAAAGAGGGTTTTTTCTTATTAAAACCGTTAGCGATATAACAAAAAATAGGTTAATTTCAGAAACGATCTAAGTTTAAAATTGAATCGATATTTTTACTTACATAATACATTTTATGCACTTGACTCTAGGCTAGCTGAGCCCACAAGACGCCCTCACTTTAGGCCTATTATACCAACACTCTATACACATACAAGGTTTCACTGAACCTTTGTTGCGCTCCCGTCACTAATATCGTAATGGGTAGACAATAATCAAACTATTCTATCCGGTTAAATGCATTTTTGCTTTTATGACTCCTCCTATTTCGAGAAATCAAGCGTGACGTGACGTGACACACACTGGCTTTCTATATCGGTTGGATATTACTAGCCGTAACCCACAAAATATTTGCGTAAGTTTTCATGCCCGTTGCTTGAAATTCCTTATTCTATTATTTACTCGCACGAAATTTAAACTACGCTTTTCTGCAGGCATTACGTGTTAGATCGATGAGTTACGTAGACGTAACTTTATTTAATATAACTACACGTACGTAACTTTATTTAATAAAACAGCATGTAAAGTGAACAATAAAGTGTAGTAATGGTATTTATAATAGTATAGAGAGTACTAAAAGTTATGAGTATTCAATATAAGAGACGGTTTTACGAGATGAAACAAAGAAACTCACGAAAAAAAAGACTAAAATCCGTTCTAAAGAAAAAAGTAACTAAAAGATGTATATAGCAACCCATGAAACTAACGGAAGCTACGTTATTGCAAAGTAAAGTAAATTTAAAATTATAATAAAGGCAAACTTAGCTGAATATTCTGAAACGTTTGAATGCGTGTACACAATGTGATAAGCATATGACTTTGAACGAACTGCGCATGCGTATTTTAGGCCTAAATAAGTCGAGAAAGCCCATAGCAATTGTATTTAGTGTAATTTTCGTTTTGTTTTTTTTGTTGTTGTTGTTGTTTTTTTACGAAATTACAAGCAGGATAAGTGTTGTGTGTGTGAAATACTTTGCAAATAAAAAAAGCTAAAGTTGAAATCGAATCCAGTCGTCACGTGATGACAATGACATTGTCCCATTGTGTAACATACTCGTTGCATGAATAAGCTTGACTAAGATAAGGTGTTTCTGAATGGAATAGCCTAGATGCAATTCGGACTCCTCGAACAAAAGCCTTTCTAACGATATGAGATTTGTAGCGTTCGATCTAGAAATTTGCGAGAAAAGTTCTGGACAGACAAACCCAAGTGTATTATGTATATAGATTCATTCTTAAAAACATACATAAATAGGACCCGATTATTATTAAGAGGTTTTTTTCATTAAATATTAAACAATGAAATATCCAAGAACAGGTTCTCTTCAAATAATAAAATATAGAAAACTTAATATTTGATACTTTCAACCTGAATAGCACTTTATGCGACATATAAACTAAATGGCCAGGTCCCAATGTTCTAACGTATCATCCTTAACTTAAAAACTGCGTATGTGAGGGATTGCAGCATTTATTACCAACATAACTTGTTGTTATGTTTTAATGCAAATCTACACAATGGGCTAACTACGCTGTGTTCACCGCGGGTAGGTGAATTCTGGATTTTAACGTTATAAGTCGAAAAGCTTATCACTGACCCACAAGAGGACACAACAGAACAACTGTTAATTGTCTAAGTTATGATGTCCTCACAACTGAAAGTGTGAAACATATCCGTTGTGGATATCATAGCTCAAGTCTTGGAATTTCCTATAAGTAGTTCGTCATGCTAACCACTAGGTTAAGCCCCAAACGTCCCCTACCATCACCACCCCCAAAAAATATAAATAAAAACACAAATGATATAATATACTTTTCTTTTTATATAATGTCCTTAACTCCCATTTTTACGTATGTATAATTCTGTTTTAAGTTACTTAACACTTTACATTCAAGGAATAACTCACTTAACTTATTAGATTTGGTTGTTAGCGCTAAGTATAGGTTGAGAAATCATCGACTGAGATATATTTGTGTTTCTGTATGGTATTTCAACTTGTTTACTCTCTGTTCTTTGATCGCAGTCCCTGAAAATACTGGAAATGAGCCATGTTAAAAAAAAATTAACTTGGCAGTAGTTATGGTTCAGTAACTTGTTTCTGGCGGAAGGATTGCAGTGCATATTATCGGAGCCCCCCCCCGAAAAAAACAACGTAGGATAAATTGTGAATTATTATCTATCACTTTAAATAGCAGAATTAAAATAAATCACAGCCCTTGAACGGTTAATTTTTTGTGCCAGGAATTATTGAAGCTTAATAAATACCATAATCCACATGCAACGAGTTCTAATTTTGAATACATTTCCAAAAACGATAAAATCCTTACTATAACTGGCTCAGGTGTCTCAGTGGCGAGTCTAGGAGCTTAAAGTTCTAAAAATCTGGTTTAGATAAATGTTGTGGGGAGAGCACTGATAGCCCGTTGTGTAGCTTTGTGCTTAATAACAAACAACAACCTTATTAGAGCTTCGGTTACACTACAAGCATGAGAATGTTGCTAGTCTTTATTATCAAGCATTACTAATGTTTGGGTGAACTAGTTATAGGTATTAATGTTGCTGTATGTAGTGATTTTCTGGTCATACAAGCAATATTCAGTATGCTATAGGTTAGTTCATACGTAAAGCTTTTGTTGTAATGTTTCTGGAACTCCCTCATTGAATTGACGTTTTTATCTATCCGTGTTGATTTTAACATTCGACAACACATCAATTCTCTTGACCAATTTGAGGTATAATTACAGTTTTGGACTTAGGAGGTCAAACCCTTTCGACTGATGTATTTGACCACGTCCAAGCTCTCATAGATTAATTTACTCTAATCCTGCCTAAAAGAATTTCAATTTGAGAGTAGGCTGGTAGAGATCCTAATGGGTGATAAAATCGAATCGGGTATACGCGCGCCCCACGCTCGTTATTTCTGGCGCACAAAAATATCGCTAATAAAAAGGAAAAAAAAAGTCTCATACATTAATTTACTTTAATTCTGCATGAAAGAATTTCAAGTGCTGAGGCTATTGAGTGAATCCTCTTGCTTTTCATGATAAGTAAAAAAATGTCCACTTTTACTTAAATATGTAATCAATAGTACAACCGAAGGCCATATTCGTTGTTTAAGAAACAGTTTAGAGGTAAGACCCCCGATCGGAGTGAGTTATATAAAAATTTATAATAAAAACAAATTATTTTTGAACTGATGATTGGTGCGGTTTTAATATTACTGCCAGTAGAATGTATACTGAAAACTAATTTTATTTTATAAGAACGATGTTCGAAGCTTTATTACAGTAGAATTTTGGGTCGGAAAACTTATTTTTGTGATTAAATTTCAATTTACAGATGAGGCCATTGCTCCGGATTGATATTAGCTGTGGCTTAAAAGTCCATTGCTGTTTTATAAACGCTCTTCTGTGTAAGTCTGCCACGTTTCCTTGGAGAAAATCGAAGGTTCCTTGCTTTAAATGTTATGTTATTTGACTTTACGTCGTTTAACAATCAAATCGCTTGTCCTCGGAAATTGCTGTGGCATATCCGTTTAGTTGTAAATCTATTTATTGCGTCATTGCTCATCGAATGGTTGGAAATTCGACGTAAACCCAATGTAAAGGTGCTAAAAACATATCGCATCTACATCCACATGTGTGAGGATAAGCAAATCATTCTTATAAAACGCGGT
>NW_013665808.1:344662-350669 GCF_000517525.1 Limulus polyphemus | reverse complement strand
AAAAAAAAAACGTTTTTTTTTTTTTCAAAAGTGATCTTATTTCGAGTTCCACTTATTAATTAAAATTTTAACTACAACTATTTTCATTCAGTTTGAGACCCGGCATGGCCAAGTGATCAGGGCGCTCGCTCGCAATATGCGGGTCGCGGGTTCGAATCCCCGTCTCACCAAACATGCTCGCCCTTTCAGCCGTGGGGACGTTATAACGTGACGGTCAATCCCACTATTCGTTGGAAAAAGAGTAGCCCAAGAGTTGGCGGTGGGTGGTGATGACTAGCTGCCTTCCCTCTAGTCTTACACTGCTAAATTAGGGACGGCTAGCGCAGATAGCCCTCGCGTAGCTTTGCGCGAAATTTAAAACAGACAAACAAACAAACATTCAGTTTGAAGAAGAAGAAAAATGGTTGTTTACTTTCTTCGCATTTTGAAGTTTTATCTCTCCAATAAGGTTTTTCAACACCACTATTTATATATAGCGCTTCTATATCAGTCCCGAAGCAGGAACTATTTTTAGAGACATATGACATTTTGATTAAACAGTAAAAATGTTTTAGTATTCTAAGTTGTGTGTGTGAGTTACAAGTTGTGCCAAGTTGTTCAAAATCATCAGTTCACCGCAGCATATTATTATTTTCTTTGAGAATTTGACATAGTTAGGTCTAAATATACTTTAGCAATGTAGTAAACGAACTTACGGAATTCTTTTAGAAACCTCCATTTGTCTATATCTTAATGTTCTTTTATACAATGACAATGAAGTAATAATATCCAATTTTTCCGTCGTAGTCTACGTGAAGCCGATCTTAGAATTTTTGATGGACTCTATCCCGAACATTCTAATATGGATATTTGGAACTCCCGGAAGACATGAATGTATGTGTTAAAAATAACTTTTCGGTGTAGGAAATCACCAATTTATTCCTTTAGAAAAATCGTAAAACTTTTAGTAAACATAATTATTTACAATCTTACGTCAAGGTCTGCCAAATGATTAAAGATAAATCGAAGTTTAAACACAGCAATTTCGATATAATGGGAGCTACCATTATAGATAATTAGTTAGAGGTTCTGGATAGTATCCATAAGAATCTTATTCTAACCTCAATATATAGGGACAAAATTAATGGTAGCTAGCAAACAGCTAAAACCCCCCGCATCTTGAAGCGATATTTATAATGAATTCATAGGCTCATAGAAAGTACGTTGTAATTTTACGAATGGAATCCAGAACAGACTGAAGGCGAGACAACAGTAATGGAATAACATTACAGAACTGCTGAAACTGTCTTGCAGTGATACACATGACTATGATCTCAATTGGTACACTGCTTCCGACAACAAACGAGTGTAAGTATTGCAGCAAATTTGAGCTATATGAAGGAACTAAAATGCATATAGAGAATCAACTACTATGTTTATTAACATAGATGCAAATATAGTTAGAATACTGTTCTAAACTATATTTTCAATGTTGTCATTTAGTTGCTTTTTGTACTTGAAGGAGCTTCTGCTCGTGATGGCGACGCTGACTATGTAATAATCTAGAAATTTCGTAGAGCTTGGAGAAACGAAAGTACATTATAAATTTGGGTTATCAGTGTGAAAGTTTCAATGAGTTGTCAGTGAGTTTATGAGTTCAGTGTTAAAAGTGAGATTTATCAAGTGTATTCAGTTACTGGAACGATTAGCGAGGACATTTTGTAAGTAAGCTTTGAGTTAGTCATGCTCACCATTAATCAAAGGAATTTCTATTCAGTGAAACATTGTTTGTATAATTGAACTTACAACTACAAGTAAAGTAATCTGACGCAAACGTTAAGGAAGAAATAAACTAATTCGTTTTAGTTAACTGGACTGGACTTTTTGGACTTATTGTTGTAATATCTCAGTAAGTCCAAGATTGCTTCATCAATCTTGTCTTCAATCAAATTTATCTATTTTATTTTGTTTTAAGATCATATCTCTTTCTTTTAATTCTATAATTATTCCTTTCTCATTCTTTTTAGTATTTTTTATTTTTCTGTCTCTTTATTCTTCACCTTCTTTTATTAATGTTTGTTTGTTTGTTATGAATTTTGCGCAAAGCTACACGAGGGCTATCTACGCTATCTGTCCCTAATTTAGCAGTGTAAGACTAGAGGGAAGGCAGCTAGTCATCACCGTCCACCGCCAACTCATGGGCTCCTCTTTTACCAACGAATAGTGGATTGACCGTCACTGAAAGGGCGAGCCTGTTTGGTGAGACGCAAACTCGAACCGCGAGTCGAGCGCCCTAACCACTTGGCCATGCCGGGCCTGCTACAATACTACTCAAAGTTTTACTTTTATTATTATTGTTTTGTTAGGCGTTAAAAGGCCTGAACGCAAATGTTTTATTAGTAAATACGAATAGACACACCCCAAAATTATTTACAAATCAATCTATTATAATTTTTACATGGAATTCTTCCCTAAAATAATAATCCAAAACCAAAAAACTGCCAAGAAATGTTTAAAAAACGAGTTCAAACATTTCCAGGCAGTTTCTTATTTTACTTTTTTAAATCACCAGGAAATCATTATTTCTGTGTGGATATTTCAAAAATTTTCAAGTATTAGATCTGGTCACCCTATGAAAATATATTGCTAAATACACTGATTAATCATTTTAATAGGAGGCTTAATTCTGTAAGATGTTAAGATGCTTTTCTGTAAAAAATGTGTTTGTAAAAAACATAATTCACACAATATTTATTAATTAATTTTAACAGATTGGATCCTTAACATCACGATCGAGATAAAGATATAAATTTTAAATAATTCGAATCTTCTTCTTCTAGAAATAGTTAAGGAATTATCCCTTTGCTTGCTTTAAGAGTAGTTTTTCACCCGTTAAATTTGGATTTCTTTCTTCTCTATTTGCGTCCCCGGTGGGACAGCGGTAAGTCTACGGATTTACAACGCTAAAATCAGGGGTTCGATTCTTATCGGTGAACACAGCAGATAACCAGATGTGGCTTTGCTATACACACACACACACTTCTCTGTTTGCAGATTAGAATAGTTTCGAAAGCAAATGCTGTAATATCAATTAGTTACGGAAAGTATGGTACAGTGTTTATCCAAAATAGGGACTTGTTTGATTTAATATTAATGTTAGTAGAAACTTAAAAGTTTTAGAAGTAAACTTTGACTGTTTGAACAAATTATAAAGAAATGACTGTATCTTTAGTATCTAAGGCATGGTTTCAGTCCTGAGGTTTCTCCTAAACCAAAGTGTTTCACCAGTACAACTTTTATACATGAGGCACTCTTTAAGTTATAAAGTTTCTCAGAAACCACAGTATTTCATCAATACATCTTTCATACCTAAACCACGGTTTCATTATAAAGTCTCTCAGAAACCATAGACTTTCCTCAGTACGGTTTTTATACATAAGATAGGGTTTATGTTATGAGGTTTATCAAAAATGATAGTGTTTCTTCTGTACCGATTTATTTATAAGGCACGATTTGAGTTACGAAGTTTCTCAAAAATTATAGAGTGTCTTCAGTACAGTGTTTATGCATGGTTTCAGTCTTGAGGTTTCATCAGTACAACCTTAACTTATAACCTTGTATTGCCATATTTCCTGCGTCAAGTTTTCCCAAGAGAAGTTTTTGCATGATGCATTCGATTTTGAATATAAACCAATAAACGTATACGCGTAAAAATGTCATGGTGACACGTTTTTCCTTTACACGATGCACACTGACTCATCCTACTCGAAAGCCTACTTATACAGACGTTGATAATACTCAGAAGTCAATGGATAAGATGTAAACAAAAACGCAGTAAAATCATCTCTCTCTAGATATTTGTATACAACTCGGAACTCGTCTTCATAATAATCTAGTTGCATTAATTGGCTTACTATAAAACAAGACTCCATAATGTCTTATTTATCCCATGAGTCAGTTACTTACTCAGTCACTTTTTAGTAGGCGTTAGTGAGTAAAAAAACCTTTATATATAGGGACACCTCATTATATAGTATTTATAAGAAGCAAATCATTTTTATAAAATGCAGGCAACAGTGAAAAAAAAAAACCTTAAACCGGTGAATGTAGTGCAGGCAACAGTAAAAGAAAAACGTTAAACTGGTGAATATAGTGCAGGCAACAGTAAAAGAAAAACGTTAAACCGGTGAATGTAGTGCAGCATTGGAGCACTATACACTTTTTTGTTTGTTTGTTGTTAAGCAAAAAGCTACACAATGAATTATCTGTATTGTGCTCACCACGGTTATCGAAACCCTGTTTTTAGCGTTATAAGCCTTTGGGAAATTTTTGAAATTTTTATATTTACAAATGCAATTTTAATTTTATGCAATGTTATACATTTAAATATTTTACAAGTTTCTTTTTATCTGAGTGCAGGTGCTATATTTGAGGATAATAAGCTTATAGTAAGTTTTATATTAGAACCTTTTAAGAAAACTGGCGTCCATGTAGAAACTCTTTGACACTTTACACGACAAGAAAGTGCCGCTTGTCTTTCATGGCTATCAATCAACTCCTGAAAGAACGACAACACAGACTAATATTCGTAAGTAAGAAAGGGAAGTGTAAGACCACAACTTCTCTATAAAGTAAATAAACAAACAACTACTGTTTGTTACAATGCTTTGACACAACAACTATGATCGTACAGATCGCAAGCAACAAATTTTCATCAGGAAATGTGAGAAATAAGATACACAATATTAAAAAAAAACATGTTTACGGTAAGTTAATTGATGATTGCTTGAATTGAGACAGAGTTTGATGCTATTTCAGGTTGTCCCTGTATATCAGAAAAAGTCTACTTGACGAATAACAAAACCGTGAAGAAAAACGAAAGAGAAAACAGCAAAAAAAAAACCTTCTTCCACCTTATAGCCAATCACAGAGCTGCTTTGAAAACGTCACTACTTCTCCGACTGTAAAGCGTAAGTGCAATACGCAGGTCGTTCGTTTGTCGCATAGTTGTATAAAGGTAGGAGATTTCAGATTTCTCTGATAAAAGTAAGTATGATTTGCAGTATTGTACACAAGATCTTAAAATTTATGTATGATTTTATCGTAAAGTATACTCTTAGCGAATTCAATTGTAAGTGAATATTAAATTTGTTTTATGGTGTTATGCGTTACGAAGCTAAATTAGCTATAATCTAACAACATACTTTGATTCCCTAACTCTACCATATTTAATGGCTAGCGTTACAAAATATACAGGTGCCATTATGAGACGGATTAGTTATCTGTTTAGAATACCTACCAAACGTTCATAATTCTTCCAGTATATTACTATAAATCAAGAGATTACATTGGCCATCATCGTGCTGCGGCATACAAATGCTTTAATGAAACTTAGGTTTGTCAGGGTTAATCAATTATAAAATTAACAAAGCGATTAAGTATTTCATAAATTTTATCGTGAAAATTCTCTTTTTCAACTACGTCACATTTCTCCCTAACCATCCCTAATTAAGCTATGGAAACTAACAGTTTTGATATATCCATAGTTTAACGTAAAACTTATTTTTTTATTTTGATATCTGAAAAGCGAACCATATGTTGAAGATCATTATTACAAAATCCTTTCTGCTATACTCAAGCATACAGTACAGAATATTGACCTTTATTCATTCAAATACCGAAGTAGAGATTTCAAATAATCAATGTTACTTAATTGTTGTTGTTTATTTAAAATCTCTGTTAAGTCTGTACACAACGGTTTATAAATTCCTTAGTAGTGCTTTCCTATTTGTATCTCCCGCAGAAAAACCGTCAAGAAAATATAAAAATTATTAAGTGAACAAATAAAACTTACAACTTGCAAATATAACTAAGAACATCTATTTTTTTTTCTGATATTAGACGCCCATCTCGTATCTCGTACAGTAGGCAGCTTTACGTCTTCTCTCTAAACACCCATCTCGTATCTCGTATAGGAGGCAGCTTTACGTCTTCTCTCTAAACACCCATCTCGCATGGAAGCAACTCC